>NW_003303755.1:2519496-2523896 GCF_000142945.1 Phytophthora infestans T30-4
ACACCCAGCGCAAACGTTTGGCACGGAAGTTAACGCGCTTGACCACACACATGCAGTTGAAGCATTCGTTGTCCCACGACATGGACGCGCGGTTGATACGGACATTCTCGCGGTTACCTTTGAGCCAGAAACGTGTTTTCAGCCAACCTTCACGTACAGACGTTCGACCCATTTCGTCGTCGAACGTTGAGTTGCTGACTTGAAATAACGCTGCAACAAAGGGCGATCGTAGCAGTCGCGGCACTTTCACTACCGTTTCCAGTAACTGCTGCACGAGTGCAACCATCTCGGGGCCAACAGACTTGTCGGCAGATGTTAAGAAAAGTTTTCGTAGCTGCGGCCAGCGGGATTCACTGGCTGTAGGTGTGTGCTCCGGCACGCCCGACTCGCCAATGCCATGTTCAGTGCGCTCTACAGCGACTGAAGACGGGGCGTGACGAAGATGCGGGCGACTCTTAATGTAGAACCAGAGACTTGAGATGGAAGACTTGGGGATCTCCACCTTCCACTTGAAATTATTGTACTTTAGCTGCAATTGGCCATTATTATCGACGTTAGTTCAGCGGTATACCAACGCAACTGTTGATGTTTACGTACCTCAACATCGTATTCGACGTACCGGGTAGGCCAAGACTCCTCGAAGCGACCGCCGAGTACCTTTACCTCGGGCGGCTCCTCGAACACGTAGATGTCTTCGTCCGCGTTGTGGTGTAGGAAGCCAAAATGCTCAGAAGACTCCACTCGCGGTCGACCGCCGGCGATGGAACTGGGGCCTGCCCCGTGCGTCGTTTCGAAAACGGAAGACCCCGCGTACGCTGGCGACGCTGGTTGTGGTGGATCTTGCGATTGTTGCGGTTGTTGCTCTTGCTGAGCGGCAGTCACTACGTCGGCGACGCTGGGCGACGCCGATGAGTCTTGCTCTGTGGGGCTCATAACGGCGAGCACCACGAGGTCTAATTCGAAGTGAAGCGACTTTAGTTGCTGGCTTCCGGAAAACTGTCACAAAACATGTACTCTTGGAGAAAGGCCTCAGAATGTGGGTGTAAAATGACCCGCGACAAGGCGACCTGTACAACCGCTGGCCTTGTACAGTACCGTATTTGAGATCTCCTACTTCAGACCCAATATTTTTGAAGTTGTATTGTTGCAAAATACACAAGATCTGTACACGTACCGACGCATCTCTATCACGTATTATTTAAACAAAACAATTTAGTTATCAAGATCTTCTTCGGGAACTACGAAGTTATATCGTGACGCGTATCCACAGCATGGCGCACTACGGGCACTTCTTCCAGCAACCGTCGTAGCAGCTCCCAATCAGGTTCACTCCACAACCGAAAGCTTGTAGGCGTATGAAATGGCAACGCACTTAAACTTCTTGGGAGGCTTGCCAGTGCCAGAAATACGGGTTCTCCCTTTCCGTTGGCCGAGCGGAGTGCGCGCCATTGCAAATTTCTGGCAATGAGCTGGTGGATAGTTACAGTTTAGCATGTTTTTTGTACTCTGAATTAGGAGATCTAGACTTGTGCGCTGTTCCATTCTCGATATGTGATTGGTTGGAGGGCAGTCTGAATTAGGAGATCACTCTGAAGTAGGAGATCTCAAATACGGTACATGTACAGGCAGATCGCCTACCATTGTTGTACAGTACATGTACTGTAGAGGCCGTCAAAAGCGCAACATATTACAATGTAAATGCAAGCCGCTCTGGTTGACTATTCCTATTTAAACGCTGGGGTTTATCTAACGCCAGCCTAGAGGTCAAAGCCGTCAAGTAAACCCGTAAAGAGTCTTTACTAAAGACGCTTCCTTTCGGAAATACAATCGGATTGTGACTTTCTTTGAAACTTACTTTCAAATTGAAAGTAAGTTTCATTTGCCGCCTGTAGCATAACTTGCCACTGGATCTTGAAATACGGCGAGTCGGGCACCGCAAACCCGATGGTTGTGCACAATTATACGTCTACATGTACATGTAGCGTCAAAACGCTTGAGAGTCTAGAAAACAATTCGTGAGTTATTCGTGACAAGAGTCTTAGGTTGAGAGTGTCGTGAAGAGAGTTTGAGCCAAGTAATATGGCTGGTGTTTCTTATCGTTTTCTTTTTTGTAAGTTAAAATATGACTGCCTACAGAAGAAAGACCTACAGTCTGTTCTACACCTACATCTGTTGGCCGTAGGTGAAGTTCATACTGTATAAAAAGGTTATCTGAGGTACTGTACTACTTCTGTAGTACAGTACCGTATCTTGCAGGACGACTACCGGTATTAATAAACATGTAAAGTCCTCCTCCTACTATTTTTTGGACTCTGTTCCTCATTGGCTGCTATTTTATCCAATAACGCATGAGATTATCTTCCCCTCGTCACAACTGCTCTCGCTACCATGGACGAGCGTCCGATGCTGCGCGGCATTTTCGCCTTCGAGGACGAAGAGACCCCAGAATGGCGGCGTGGGGTCATGTCCGAGACATCGGGCGGCGTTCCCAAATTTGCTACCAAGGCAGAGTGCGAGGACTTCATCCGCAAGCACTGCTGGCGAGGCTCGAACCCGGACTTCCCCAAGCTGCAGCACGTCTTCTCCATGCTTGTGGACTGGCATCAGATTGAAGAGATCCTCATGCCCAAAATCGAGGAGTACGACCTTAAGTACCCACTTGAGCCGACGCCCCCGGTCAGCGCCGACAATCGCTTCGCGCAGGGCGAGGGACTTCCCATCGCCCAAGACGTCGACTACCGTGTTAACATGCCCTTCCATCAACAGACCAACCGCGAATCGACATACAATACCCTGTATTACTTGTTCTTCAACATGCGCTGTGGTATCTTCGTGATGATCCGTCGACGCCGCGTCGTCATCTTCGCTCCTTTCGCTAACAAAAACTACGAGAACAACTGGGGAGAGAACGTGACGTTCGACAGCTCGGACGGCAGCATGTTCGCATATTACCGCGAGAAACAGCGATACTATCGACGCGAAAACATCATACCAGACGTGAACAAGTGGTGGGCCAATGGCAACATCATTTGCAACGAACACTGCAGATACCGCAACAAGGAGGACGAGACGCAGTACTGGGGAGATCAATTCCTGACGCAACTGCGAGACATGCTAGAAGACGCGTGCAAGCATCGCAACATTGCTGACTGCGAGTTCTTCATTAACAAACGCGACTACCCGCACTTAAAGGTTTGTAGCCACTTGATGTAAAGAGAGGAATCTGCGGACTAAAATCTGTCTTGTGACTTGAATTGACAGGAAAACCTGAGCGAGCCGTACGGATTTCTGTTTGACAAAGATGACCGTAACCCGGACGACGATATTCCCCTCACAAAGCACCTTTACGCGACGTATGCGCCTATTATGAGCTTCTACGTCTCCAAGCGCTTCGCGGATATCCCTTTTCCATGCTCGGAAGACTGGGAAGCAGCTACAGGTCTTGTGTTCCCGCAGTCGTTCAGACATACTCATTGCGATCGATGTCCGTGTCGTAATTCAGTACATTGTGAGAACGACTGGGAGTGTTTCTGCGACGTTGGCGCCAATGGCCGGAAGAGACACGGCATCGAAGGCGCACGTGACCTTTTTACTGCTAGCAACTTCAGGAAGTTCTACAAACCTTGGGAAGACAAGGTGAATACTGCTTTCTTTCGTGGTAGTGCAACGGGAGGTGGCACAACGATTGACACCAATCAACGTCTTCACTTGGCTCACCTCTCGAACACATGGAAGAAAGATACGATGATGAATGGTGAGGCTGAGAGGGATGGGGATCAAGAGCTGGTACCGCTTCTTAACGCTGAAGTTACCACGTGGAACCTCCGCGATAAGAAAATCGCCGGTAAGCCTATGACGTTCTTACGTCACGAGAAGTTCATCTTTGAAGGTGGACGCCAGCATTTCATTCCTATCTATGAGCAGTCCAAGTTCAAGTACATTCTGTACGTTGAAGGTCACTGCGCTGCCAACCGGTACGCCTTCTTGATGCGCTTGGGCAGTGTGATTCTCAAGGTCGAGTCGCGCTGTGTTGCCGACGAGATGTGGTACTACCCCATTCTCAAACCATTTGAAGATCACGTGCCGATCAAAGCGGATCTTTCAGACTTGGAGGAGAAAATTCGATGGTGTCGTGAGAATGACGACAAATGTCAACAGATTGCAGCTCGAGCCAATGAATTGTACGAAAAGTTCGTGTCGAAAGAAGCAATTCATGACTACATGGAAGTGATCTGCAACCGAGTTGCTCAGCGCTTTCAGACGTCGCCGAAATGGTACACACGTCCTGAGGATGCTGATTCGATGAAGAAGCCCGACTTTAGCCGTTGTCGCGGAACGTGTGTTGGTGGAGCGAGCGCGCGTTATTGCAAGCGTTGTCTTGAGATGAAGGAGGAAGATGA
>NW_003303755.1:2525090-2532607 GCF_000142945.1 Phytophthora infestans T30-4
TAAACTTGAACGCAGGACCAATCAGCGGGACCACGTAACTCTTCATGATCCTTTCAACTTCGTCGATATAGTCAAGTTTTTGTTTCGGATCATAGATCCAGATCGAGCAGCTTCGGAAGTCGACAATTGCGGCACACCAATGTGGCACGTCCACCGAAATGTTTACGGGAAAAAAACGATGCGTCCATTGTCACCTTTGTTAAGTATGTGCTTGTCCGTGTCAATTAATCTTTTTCGATCGACCTCCAATTCAAAACCGAGAAAAACGGAGTCCACAACCAATACTTCAGTAACCCCACCTCTGTTTTTACCAATCGGTTGTGCTTGTTTGACCGCGTGTAGTGCCGCAACAAATATACACCCGTCGCACAGCCAGTTTTCACCCGCAAACCTAGTTAGATCTTGAAACTGAACAATTGTTTCTGCGAACCGAGACTTGAATGCGGAATACATATTCAAAGTAGGCAGCGTGGAGAGAATGCTCTGTTGCACACCATTTTCCATCTTTGATTGAACCCACTTGATCAAGTCTCGCGTGCTTTTGATTCTCTTCGAGAGAGTATGCCATTCCTTCATAGTATTCACGTCTTGTAGTGAAAAGACCCCCACGCCCAAAATATGCACTCCAATTTCGCCTAGTGTGGGTGTCTTCTTGCTGGCAGTCTGTTCTCGAAACACTGCATTTTTTGCTGCTGCTACTGGTTTGTCCACCAGAACTTCCGGGATGACATACCGAATGTTGGTTTCAACTTGCAGCTCTTCTCCACGTCTTTTTAAGCGTGCATTTGGCCGTTTATATATGGCCCCTCCAAACATCGGGCGAATAGCCGAAAAGACTGGGTCGATTGACGCGAGAGACAACTTTTTTTGGTCAACATATTCACGAAGCGTTGTAAGTGTTATGTCGCCAACAGTTGTCAACTGCTTCGAAAGGGTCTTGGTTTCTTGAAGCTCTTTGCGCGCCTTGGCTTTTTGTTGTTGCTTTCTTCTCCTTTGGTCGTCCTGCAGGGTTGCTGGCTGGATTGAGTAGAATGATCGGGGTTTTAAGTGCACCAGTATTCTCAGAAGCCATATCAAGCCGTCTTCGCGTTGTATCGCTGACTGAGTTCGTGGCAATATCACCAATCCCAAGCGAACTGGATGCACATTCACCATTGCCATTAACTTGCGGGACTATCACTTTGGAACCAGACACAGCACTTTGCATGTTGGACCTGCTCTCTCCATCGATAAGGGCGTGTTGGGCAAATGCACCACATCCAAACTTGTCGGTGACCATAAAGCTAAATAATCGATATCTATATGCGCACATAACATACAAATTGGTGATTAGTCAACCAACAATCCACGAGTTTGTGATCGCAAAACCAATTATGCGTACCGATTGATGTTTGTACCGTACGTAGCGTCGATACACACTGCCTCTGGAAACTTGCGAGTCATTCGCCTCATGAAAGCCGTTTGAAAGGTGATGCATGATGTCAGACCTGTTTGTTGGTCTCTGAACACGTTGACAGCGTTTCCAGGACCTTCACTGAAGTCTTTAAGTAGCTGCGAGACGCGCACGTTATCGTCCTGCGATGTGTAGGTTTCTCTCCGCATCTTTGCTATAAGGTTCTCCACGTCTTTAGGCAAGATAGGTTTCCCAGAAACCTTCTTAAGATACCGCAATATCTTCTTCTTTTTCGACCCGCCTGCATAGTACGTTTAGACACACGCTCAGGTCTGTAAGCAAGATCAGCACTGTACCTTGTACGAGAGTTTTCACAACGCCTTTCGTGGCGGGGGAGTTGACTTGTCGGGCTTCTGAATACGAATAGTACACGGCAGGGCCGACGGCGTGGTTGTGGCTTGCGTAATGTTTCGAAACGCGAACTTGGAACAGTCCATCCTTCCCCTTCACCAAGTTGGCGCTCAGTTTAGCCTGGCACTGGATTGCCCGGATAATGTGGTGAGTCCGCTTTCCTTGGCCTCTTGGCTTGAACTGCCAGCCGTGTGTGCAAATGAAATACACCGCATAATTGCCGAGGGATTCGTCCCATAGCTCAACAGTAGATTCTCGTCTCGCAGCCTGCTTGGTGCGAGCTTTGTTGCGGTCTTTGACTGAAACGGTGGAGCGAATCTTGTATAATTGGTGTGTCTCCTGCTGATAGCTGAAGGAAGCATAGAGATACATTAGTGCACACCGTTCATTAATTCACAACAATGCACAGCTTCATGTTTACCTATCAAAGGCATCTTGAAATGCTTCCCAACACCCTTGGAATTGGCGGAACTCCTGGCATGGGCTCCGTAGCCTCCTCCTTTTCCTCCTCCTTCTCCTCCTGGGGCTTTCTCTTCTTGGGGTCGCAGCAGCCTTGGTAGCGATAGAAGGAGGGGAGCTTTAATGGACCGCGGCGTTTCGGTTGGGGGGGGGGGGGGGTGGGGCGAATGAAGCCAGGTCCTTCTAGCCGCTCGATTTTTTTAAAAGTCTGAATTCAGAACTGAACCGCTAATACCGAAGCCGTCGGTATTCCAGTTTGTAGTTTTTCCCTGCCTTTTTCTACCCAATAGTTGGTGAACGTAGGCACTTCCTTTTTTTTGGCGGAGATGAGCCTCGAAAAATGCGCCTCCCGAGACGCATTTTTCCAGCTGATATTTTGAGTTCTCATTTTTAGGGGTACGCCGCTAAATATATAACCTGGTTACTTTCGAATCTGGTGGCTGGGAAGCGAAGGGTACAGCATGGCACGCGAAAAGGGCCAGAAGGGTGGCCACACCACCTTACTGCAGAGGAAGTTTATGGTGGAATGGCTGAAAAAACCGGCTAATTTCAATGTGATTGTGGGCAAGGCAAATGACGACCACTCTGCTGGCTTTGGAGGGGCGCGCACAAAGATTTCAGGCTTCGGTCAAATGGCAGAGTACGTGTTTACATCTTGCTTGAAGACTTTTGCGGATGCAGGTTCGCCGATACCGGCTAAGTATACCGAGCGATGGTATGCTTATACATGCCAAAGCCACTGGACATCTTACTTTTAGGTGTTCTGGAAAATCAGGGAAAGGTTAGACTCCCAGACGGGATTTGGCCTTACTGAATCGCAGCTCGAAGCAGGGCTGGCGCTCGAAGAAGCTGTTGAAAATCTGCCCCTATTGTGACGAAGATTTCGACATCTCCAACTTGCCGTCTACACTAGTGCACAAACAATAGTATAACGTGCAGCAATTCTCACCCGCAGCAATACCACGTGCAGCAACCCCTTCACGTTCAGAATTTTTTCACCACGCAGCGACTCCTTCACGCGCGGCAACTCCTTCACGCTCTCACGCGCGGCAACTCCTTCACGCTCTCACGCGCGGCGGCTCCTTCACGCGCGGCAACTTCTTCACGCGCGGCAACTCCTTCATGCTCTCACGCGCGGCAACTCCTTCACGCCCTCACGCGCGGCAACTCGTTCACGCGCGGCAACTCCTTCACGCCCTCACGCGCGGCAACTCGTTCACGCCCTGCGACTCGTTCACGCGGGGTTACGGGTTACAAGGTAATTATCTGGTTTTGTGGCAATTTAGTGGTGTTTCAGAGCTGAAAGCCCCCTCATTTTTCGACAAAAATGAGGCTCATCTCCGCCAAAAAAAATCCTAATTAATGACATCTTTGAAACCCCCTAATCAGTAAAAAAGATCAGGAGCACCCAGGGCCTCCGAAATTAGCATTGTCAATAGCATAGTTTCCGAAAACAACAAGTTATTTATTTCGCATTGCTCACTAGATTATTTATTTTTGGAGTTTAGAGAATTGCATAATGTACAGTGCTGCTATTATCTAAAGGGACACTAGATTTTTTTAACAATACGAGGAATTAGATTGTGCCGCTTGGCCCAAGTAGCACTTGCCTAATGACTAACAACTAACGGCAACCATTTCTTAAAAAATGTACGTATTGCAAATTCTAAAGTGAAATTGCCATCTTAGAGGGTGTTCTTATCTATAGGGACATCACCTAGAAGTCGGGATACTTCAGCGACTATTCGTTTTGATTGGCTGAAATTACGCATAAAGCTACAAACTGTACATTCCTCTCAGCGGTATACAAGTGATCCGCGACTTGCGCTTGCATATTATTACTGCGTTTGGCGACGAACAACTTCATGGCGGCGAAGGGGACGTTACGCACGAGCGTCTAATGAATATATTTAATGACTATCCTAACCCTGATGATTTGTCGGCGTGTCAGAATCTCGCGGGTGAAGGCGGGTCAGAGTCGACTGATATATGGGCTTGTGCCTCGTGTGGGCGAGTGTTACTATAAAATAAGAACGGCGACAAGGTTTTCTTTCTCTGCTTTGCGGGAAATGCAGAATTTTGCGTTGGGTGATGCGGGTCGTAGGAGTTTGTTTGCTGGTTGTGTCGAGGCTAGCGTGCGCAAATACCGTCCGGTTTACGTTACTGGCGACCAAGTCTATTATTTGATACCGGAGTTAGTCCGCGATATAGAATCGATCCCTCTTTGTGAGTCGTGTCAAGAAGATCCAACGAAGAGTCCGTTAGTGCTGCAAGCGGCCACGATTACGGCCGTGTTGGCGAAATACCGGAGCTGACCCAGATTGCACTGGACTGTATTGCCCCAGTGCAATTTCTTGGGATGGATATTTCCCTAACAGCAAAGAATTCTAGTGGTCATACTATCTGTTTCCCCTCGGACGGGCCGTCCAAAGTTGCTGCTGTCTTGCCTCGACTTGAACCTGATTGTATGCCGCGCGTAACATTTGTTGAGCCCAAAGAAGAATGGTGGATTCGACATATATTCAAGAAAGCGGTTAGAAAACAAGTTGTACCGTCGGTTCGTTCATCGGACTTAGTCTCGCTGAGGCTAACCCATCAATTGCCACGTTATCTTCTGAGGGCTTTCTTCTTTTGCAACGAATATCCATTGCTATCACTGTGATATCCGATAAATTGTCACGTTTCTCGCGGTATCAACCTCCCAGTTTCCATTTTTTTAATTCGCCTCCAACTGGAACCCCATGTCGCCTTCCGCCAAGAAGAATACACGTTCCGCGTCCAGCATAAAGAATCTGAGTCCCGCATCCACCGACTGTGAAATGAAAGATGGCAGTGCACCTTTCCATTCGAAGACCGGCACACCCATAAAGAGCGGCGCTGGTATTCCTCCCTCGATTTACCAGATTGACGACGATGCAACTATCGTTCCGATAGGACTGCGTGGTGTGGGGCCTACTGTACCTGAAGCGACTAATCAAACGGCTCTAGTGTCTACCAGTAACCCCGGCGCAACCGACGTTAACCCGAGCGCAAGTGAACCGACCTCTCCGTGTCTCCACCAACAGTCTGATAACGAGTCGCTAGAATTACGTGACGACCCGCTGGAAAAAGCCGCGTCGATGACCCCCACTCTTTCTTCGAGCGAACCACATGTGGTTTTGCTAAATGGTCTCAAGCATACTCAGGTCACTTCGTAGGCAGTTGTTGCGCGCGTTTTCGCGCGGAATCCTGTTCGTCCTTGGAAGAACTTTCAGGATACTGGGACCTTGCTCGAACTATACCTGACGGACTCGCCGGAGGTTTGTATTCGAGAGACGCTTTTTAATGAAGCTATCGACAAATACCCAGCGATCACCGTTCGTGGAGCGACATGTTACTTCTCTGGCAGTCGCGTCAGGCGAGCTTTTGCAGCCGTCAACGGCTGTGTCGAAATTTCATTTGGGAGAGAATGCAAAAATAGTGTTGCGTCCAACCCATTGACAGTTCTTCCGATCATACACTGCCTACCGCTTACCGGGTTAGCATCCGTGCAGGACACGGCAACGGCAATATTGGCGGTACGTGCTGTGGGTGGGCTCAAGCGTATTACAACGCGAAAGGGCAAATCAGTGGGCAAAAGGGATTTACTTCTCGTTGATGATGCTGATAAGAGCGTGGTTTGCAACACTTGGGGCAAGCTCGAGCAGACCATTGGAGAGATACTTGAAGGGTCTGTGGTTCTCATTCGGCGAGGCTTGGTCACGGATTACAATAACGCAAGGTCGATCTCGATCGGTGCAGGGTCCGATATTCTTCAAGACCCGATTTTTGACCGCGCGGGGAAACTACGTCAATGGTATGCTGGGCTGTCGCCGGATCACATCTTTCACGTCCTGTCTCTTGCTCCCTGATAACGCTTAAAACTTTCGGGGCTAAAGGTTACCTTTTGATAGCAATAGTGCCTGATCACAGTTTAATATTCGATGCAAAAAGAATAACAGTGAACGACGGGAATATTGGTTCAGTAAGACTAATCTTCCGTGCGATGAACAGAGTCCAGTGAAGTCTTAAGGATATTTATTTCGCTTTGAATATCAACGAGACTGCTGGTTTGAATATCTACGACATTGCTGGTGACGCAAACCGATACAAACCGGTATATCCTATCCCAGCCTTGCGTAGCCCTAGTTTATCCAACCGAACCGATGTGTGTGGGTACACAAAGGTTTTGTCAAAATGTGTAACCAGTGTTTTATAGTGTCAGATGAGTCCGCACACGATGTTATTCAAGAAGCCGATTATTGTCAGTACATGTGCTCAATAAAGCCTTCGTCAAAACGTGTATGTCTAGAGTGGTGATGGTCAGAAAGTGTGCAGGTGGGCTTAGTGACCAGCTAAGCTTGCCCGGCAGGACGTCAGGAGCTAATGGGGCGGCAGAATCTTCAGCAGTGTTGTTCGCAGACGTGCTATACACAACAGCTCGAATTGTACCATTGACTGTTCGAGCGAGGTTGACTCAATAGCTTTCAAGAAGTGGACGTTGAGTGATGAGATCATGGCACTGCCTCCCGGCTTTTATTGCGTTGCTGACAGCGCCTGTTCGCTGTCTGACGCCTTGTTGGTCCCGTACAACAAGCTGGAGTTGAAGACAAAGAAACACTCAGACTATACTTTTACCTCAGCCAGATTTGAATCAGAATTGAGATGTCATTCGGCTTGCTCGTCAACAAGTAGCAAATGCTTAAAAGGCCCTTGGTTGTCGACTTCACGAGCGTGAGCAAAGTGATCAAGTCATGTATGAAGCTTCATAACTTGTGTATTGACGAAAGCATTAAGGATAAAGACGCTACTGTAATGCAAGTCGAAATATCTGCCACATACAACAGCTTATCTGTAAGCTCATACCAACCAACCGATAACAACACCGGGGACACCGAAAGAGATCTTCCCACCGATGCTAGAGGACGCATTCCGCGTCAAATTATCGGGGACCACATCCAGAACTTCGGTCTCAGTCGACCACGAGCTCACTAGTCAACTTGTCAGCGACGCAATTTACCACTCCACTCTTCTATTCGTCTATCCCAGACATAACTTCATGCTCCATTTTACTGATCTGCGCTGCTGTCGTTTGTCGTTCTTAAATCGTGAGCCTCAATAATTCTTCTATGTCATCGCTGTCGTTTTCATCAACTTCACGCTCGCGAACCACTTTTAATAGCCGCTTTTTTCTTCCACAGTGCGCTGCAGCATACCAGATAGCATTTCCAGCTTG
>NW_003303755.1:2534746-2537239 GCF_000142945.1 Phytophthora infestans T30-4
GGAGTGGTGTCTTCAGTCTATTAAAAAATAAAAAAAGAATTAAAATAACAAATCTAAAATATATAATAGTAAAAACTTTACCTCAACTTTGCCGTTTGAGTGATGGTCCTCAGTTTTTTCATTAGCGACTGGACTTGTTCGAGGTCCTGTTCGTGCGGGTCCAGTAGCGTTCGGACTGCGAGGTTTAGCGAAAGTCGGTTGCGCTCGTAGTGCAAGATCATGCGAGCCATACTGAACAGCCTCTAGTTTGTTAGAGGTAGGTGGAATGGCAGACATCATCGTGTATGTGTTGGGCTCCGCGGTGATCTTCCTGCGCTTGAGGATTCGATCAGCAAAGCCCAGCTTGACCGATTCCTCTACTGGGTCGCTGCTCCTGCTGGTCGCACGTTGAAAGGACCTCAGTGCCTCTTTTCAGCACTCGTCAGGTCCTTCTCATGGCCACCAAGAACTTTGACCACACCACCTTCAAAATCTGGAGAGTGCACGATATCCGCTCTTGGGGCTAAATAACCTTAGAAAATAAAATAAAAGGAAAAGCTTACCGAGATAGGTGGTGAAACTTGGTTTTATCTCCAGCAGCCCATCCAGCAGATCGCGAGCGTCAAGAAGGTTAAGCTCGCCCGACTGTAATTTCTTGGAAATTGACTCGATGTCGCCCATTTCCGTCAGCAGCGCTTTGGGTCTGCGATTAGTGGCTGGTGACGATAGTAGCTCGACCTGATCTTCGTCGTCCGCGTTTATAAATTCGCGGAGATCAAGATAGCGAGCCAGCATCGCGTACGTCGACCCACAACGGGTTTGCTGACGCAGCTTGGTCCGGAGTGGTGTCTTCAGTCTATTAAAAGTAAAAAAAGAATTAACATAACTAATTTAAAATATACAATAGTAAAAACTTTACCTCAACTTTGCCGCTTGAGTGATGGTCCTCAGTTTTTCATTAGCGACTGGACTTGTTCGAGGTCCTGTTCGTGCGGGTCCAGTAGCGTTCGGACTGCGAGGTTTAGCGAAAATCGGTTGCGCTCGTAGTGCAAGATCATGCGAGCCATACTGAACAGCCTCTAGTTTGTTGGAGGTAGGTGGAATGGCAGACATCATCGTGTATGTGTTGGGCTCGCGTGATCTTCCTGCGCTTGAGGATTCGATCAGCAAAGCCCAGCTTGACCGATTCCTCTACTGGGTCGCTGCTCCTGCTGGTCGCACGTTGAAAGGACCTCAGTGCCTCTTTTCAGCACTCGTCAGGTCCTTCTCATGGCCACCAAGAACTTTGACCACACCACCTTCAAAATCTGGAGAGTGCACGATATCCGCTCTTGGGGCTAAATAACCTTAGAAAATAAAATAAAAGGAAAAGCTTACCGAGATAGGTGGTGAAACTTGGTTTTATCTCCAGCAGCCCATCCAGCAGATCGCGAGCGTCAAGAAGGTTAAGCTCGCCCGACTGTAATTTCTTGGAAATTGACTCGATGTCGCCCATTTCCGTCAGCAGCGCTTTGGGTCTGCGATTAGTGGCTGGTGACGATAGTAGCTCGACCTGATCTTCGTCGTCCGCGTTTATAAATTCGCGGAGATCAAGATAGCGAGCCAGCATCGCGTACGTCGACCCACAACGGGTTTGCTGACGCAGCTTGGTCCGGAGTGGTGTCTTCAGTCTATTAAAAATAAAAAAAAGAATTAACATAACTAATTTAAAATATACAATAGTAAAACCTTTACCTCAACTTTGCCGCATGAGTGATGGTCCTCAGTTTTTTCATTAGCGACTGGACTCGTTCGAGGTCCTGTTCGTGCGGGTCCAGTAGCGTTCGGACTGCGAGGTTTAGCGAAAGTCGGTTGCGCTCGTAGTGCAAGATCATGCGAGCCATACTGAACAGCCTTTAGTTTGTTGGAGGTAGGTGGAATGGCAGACATCATCGTGTATGTGTTGGGCTCCGTGGTGATCTTCTTGCGCTTGCGGATCCGATCTGCAAAGCCTAGCTTGACCGATTCCTCTACTGGGTCGCTGCTCCTGCTGGTCGCACGTTGAAAGGACCTCAGTGCCGCTTTTTCAGCACTCGTCAGGTCCTTCTCATGGCCACCAGGAACTTTGACCACACCACCTTCAAAATCTGGAGAGTGCACGATATCCGCTCTTGGGGCTAAATAACCTTAGAAAATAAAATAAAAGCAAAAGCTTACCGAGATAGGTGGTGAAACTTGGTTTTATCTCCAGCAGCCCATCCAGCAGATCGCGAGCGTCAAGAAGGTTAAGCTCGCCCGACTGTAATTTCTATGAAAATATGACTCGATGTCGCCCATTCCGTCAGCAGCGCTTTGGGTCTGCGATTAGTAGGCTGGTGACGATAGTAGCTCGACCTGATCTTCGTCGTCCGCGTCTAAAAGCTCGCGGTGATCAAGATAGCGAGCCAGCATCGCGTACGTCGACCCACAACGGGATTTGCTGACGCAGCTTGGACCGGAGTGGTGTCTTCAGTCTATGAAAATAAAAAGAAGAAT
>NW_003303755.1:2538973-2540320 GCF_000142945.1 Phytophthora infestans T30-4
AATCTTACCGAGATAGGTGGTGAAACTTGGTTTTACCATTCAGCAGCCCATCCAGCAGATCGCGAGCGTCAAGAAGGTTAAGCTCGCCCGACTGTAATTCCTTAAAAAATTGACTCGATGTCGCCCATTTCCGTCAGCAGCGCTTTGGGTCCGCGATTAGAGGCTGGTGACGATAGTAGCTCGACCTGATCTTCGTCGTCCGCGTTTATAAATTCGCGGAGATCAAGATAGCGAGCCAGCATCGCGTACGTCGACCCACAACGGGTTTGCTGACGCAGCTTGGAACGGAGTGATGTCTTCATTATATTAAAAATAAAAATAAGAATTAAAATAACTAATTTAACATATACAATAGTAAAACCTTTACCTCAACTTTGCCGCTTGGGTGATGGTCCTCAGATTTTTCATTAGCGACTGGACTCGTTCGAGGTCCTGTTCGTGTGGGTTCAGTAGCGTTCGGACTGCGAGGTTTAGCAAAAGTCGGTTGCGCTCGTAGTGCAAGATCATGCGAGCCATACTGAACAGCCTCTAGTTTGTTGGAGGTAGGTGGAATGGCAGACATCATCGTGTATGTGTTGGGCTCCGTGGTGATCTTCTTGCGCTTGCGGATCCGATCAGCAAAGCCTAGCTTGACCGATTCCTCTACTGGGTCGCTGCTCCTGCTGGTCGCAGGTTGAAAGGGCCTCAGTGCCTCTTTTTCAGCACTCGTCAGGTCCTTCTCATGGCCACCAAGAACTTTGACCACACCACCTTCAAAATCTGGAGAGTGCACGATATCCGCTCTTGGGGCTAAATAGCCTTAGAAAATAAAATAAAAGGAAAAGCTTACCGAGATAGGTGGTGAAACTTGGTTTTATCTCCAGCAGCCCATCCAGCAGATCGCGAGCGTCAAGAAGGTTAAGCTCGCCCGACTGTAATTTCTTGAAAATTGACTCGATGTCGCCCATTTCCGTCAGCAGCGCTTTGGGTCTGCGATTAGTGGCTGGTGACGATAGTAGCTCGACCTGATCTTCGTCGTCCGCGTTTATAAATTCGCGGAGATCAAGATAGCGAGCCAGCATCGCGTACGTCGACCCACAACGGGTTTGCTGACGCAGCTTGGTCCGGAGTGGTGTCTTCAGTCTATTAAAAATAAAAAAAAGAATTAACATAACTAATTTAAAATATACAATAGTAAAACCTTTACCTCAACTTTGCCGCTTGAGTGATGGTCCTCAGTTTTTTCATTAGCGACTGGACTTGTTCGAGGTCCTGTTCGTGCGGGTCCAGTAGCGTTCGGACTGCGAGGCTTAGCGAAAGTCGGTTGCGCTCGTAGTGCAAGATCATGCGAGCCATACTGAACAGCCT
>NW_003303755.1:2541588-2542820 GCF_000142945.1 Phytophthora infestans T30-4
GCGAGGAGCACATCGGTCTGTATGACCGCACTTTCAAGACGCCGCACTTGCACGGCCGCTGCTCGGTCACCACACACCGCCTTTTCTACATGGACGAGACAAGTTCTCCACCCGTGGCGTTTTTCGTGCCGCTGGAGTGGATCACACGCATTACGAAGGAGGCAGGCTTCTTGCAACGCTCCGCTAAAGTGCGGGTGGACTTGACAGCGCGCACACAGCCACAAGCTACGTCGTTCTTGAAGTTGTCGTTCAAAGATGGAGGAAGAGACGACTTTTTCAGTCCCTTAGAAGCCTCGTTGAAGCGGAAAGCTTGGAAAGATATGCAACCAAGTCATTTGGCTGATAGACGACTGGTAAAGCGGCAGTTCAACGCTGCGGATGCAGGGATTGCTGGCATTATGCGTCGCCAACAGGAGGCACAGAAAGAGACAACGGAATTGGCCGCCACAGCGTTCTCTGACTTGGCTAACCTGATGCTTAAGGCTAGAGATATGGTAAGTCTGATTGAACGGTATGTGGACGCCCAGAAATCCGTAGAATCGAATGGGGATGACGGAAATACGACGTCAAGGGAGGACGATATCAACAAGCTCAGCTCGTTGATGCTGGATATGGGTATCACCAGTCCAGTAACGCGAGAGAACTCAGGTGGAGCGTACTACGAACAACTTGCACGGCAACTTGCAGAGTATCTTAGCGATCATATGCCGAAGCATGGAGGGATCATGACTCTGTCGGACATCTACTGTATGTTCAATCGAGCACGCGGTGTAGAGCTGGTGTCTCCGGATGATCTGTATCATGCAGCACTGCTGCAAAGAAAGCTGAAACTCGGGTACAGTGTGCGCAAGTTCCCTGGTGGACTGATCGTGCTGCAAACAGACTCACATCGCGAAGACAAAGTGGCTGATCGCCTCGCCAAGATGGCACAGAAGTCCAGTTCCGGCTACATCACTTCAACTGACGTGTCCGTGGAGATGCATACGTCCTTCCCGTTAGCTTGGGAATACCTGAAGGTAAGGAGAATAACAGAGCGCGGCTTACAGGGGTTTGTAACGAGACTGACTCGATGTGGTGGTGCTTTCCGCTTACAGGTAGCAGAAGAGCTGGGGAAACTCTGTCGAGATGAAACATTTGAGGAAACCAACTTCTATCCCAACAACTTTGAACAGTTTGTGCAAGATACAAAGGTAGAGTAGCCAACGACGTAACTTTTTTGTTGGGGATAATGT
>NW_003303755.1:2542997-2544587 GCF_000142945.1 Phytophthora infestans T30-4
ATTGACTCGATGTCGCCCATTTCCGTCAGCAAGCGCTTTGGGTCTGCGATTAGAGGCTGGTGATGATAGTAGCTCGACCACATCTTCGTTGTCCGCGTTTATAAATTCGCGGAGATCAAGATAGCGAGCCAGCATCGCGTACGTCGACCCACAACGGGTTTGCTGACGCAGCTTGGACCGGAGTGGTGTCTTCAGTCTATTAAAAATAAAAAGAAGAATTAAAATAGCTAATTTAAAATATACAATAGTAAAACCTTTACCTCAACTTTGCCGCATGAGTGATGGTCCTCAGTTTTTTCATTAGCGACTGGACTCGTTCGAGGTCCTGTTCGTGCGGGTCCAGTAGCGTTCGGACTGCGAGGTTTAGCGAAAGTCGGTTGCGCTCGTAGTGCAAGATCATGCGAGCCATACTGAACAGCCTCTAGTTTGTTGGAGGTAGGTGGAATGGCAGACATCATCGTGTATGTGTTGGGCTCCGCGGTGATCTTCCTGCGCTTGAGGATTCGATCAGCAAAGCCTAGCTTGACCGATTCCTCTACTGGGTCGCTGCTCCTGCTAATCGCACGTTGAAAGGACCTCAGTGCCTCTTTTCAGCACTCGGCAGGTCCTTCTAATGGCCACCAAGAACTTTGACCACACCACCTTCAAAATCTGGAGAGTGCACGATATCCGCTCTTGGGGCTAAATAACCCTTAGAAAATAAAATAAAAAACAAAAGCTTAACGAGATAGGTGGTGAAACTTGGTTTTATCTCCAGCAGCCCATCCAGCAGATCGCGAGCGTCAAGAAAGATTAAGCTCGCCCGACTGTAATTTCTTAAAAAATTGACTCGATATCGCCCATTTCCGTCAGCAGCGCTTTGGGTCTGCGATTAGTGGCTGGTGACGATAGTAGCTCGACCACATCTTTGTTGTCCGCGTCTAAAAGCTCGCGGAGATCAAGATAGCGAGCCAGCATCGCGTACGTCGACCCACAACGGGTTTGCTGACGCAGCTTGGACCGGAGTGGTGTCTTCAGTCTATTAAAAATAAAAAGAAGAATTAACATAACTAATTTAAAATATCCAATAGTAAAACCTTTACCTCAACTTTGCCGCTTGAGTGATGGTCCTCCGTTTTTTCATTAGCGACTGGACTTGTTCGAGGTCCTGTTCGTGCGGGTCCAGTAGCGTTCGGACTGCGAGGTTTAGCGAAAGTCGATTGCGCTCGTAGTGCAAGATCATGCGAGCCATACTGAACAGCCTTTAGTTTGTTGGAGGTAGGTGGAATGGCAGACATCATCGTGTATGTGTTGGGCTCCGTGGTGATCTTCTTGCGCTTGCGGATCCGATCTGCAAAGCCTAGCTTGACCGATTCCTCTACTGGGTCGCTGCTCCTGCTGGTCGCAGGTTGAAAGGACCTCAGTGCCTCTCTTTCAGCACTCGTCAGGTCCTTCTCATGGCCACCAAGAACTTTGACCACACCACCTTCAAAATCTGGAGAGTGCACGATATCCGCTCTTGGGGCTAAATAACCTTAGAAAATAAAATAAAAGCAAAAGCTTACCGAGATAGGTGGTGAAACTTGGTTTTATCTCCAGCAGCCCATCCAG
>NW_003303755.1:2544687-2551173 GCF_000142945.1 Phytophthora infestans T30-4
ACAAATGACTCCTGATGGTCGCACGTTGAAAGGGCCTCATTTCCCCGTTTTCAGCAGCGCTTTGGGTCTGCGATTAGTGGCTGGTGACGATAGTAGCTCGACCTGACCTTCGTCGTCCGCGTCTAAAAGCTCGCGGAGATCAAGATAGCGAGCCAGCATCGCGTACGTCGACCCACAACGGGTTTGCTGACGCAGCTTGGTCCGGAGTGGTGTCTTCAGTCTATTAAAAATAAAAAGAAAAATTAACATAACTAATTAACCATATACAATAGTAAAACCTATACCTCAACTTTGCCGCTTGGGTGATGGTCCTCAGATTTTTCATTAGCGACTGGACTTGTTTGAAGTCCTGTTCGTGCGGGTCCAGTAGCGTTCGGACTGCGAGGTTTAGCGAAAGTCGGTTGCGCTCGTAGTGCAAGATCATGCGAGCCATACTGAACAGCCTCTAGTTTGTTGGAGGTAGGTGGAATGGCAGACATCATCGTGTATGTGTTGGGCTCCGTGGTGATCTTCTTGCGCTTGCGGATCCGATCTGCAAAGCCTAGCTTGACCGATTCCTCTACTGGGTCGCTGCTCCTGCTGGTCGCAGGTTGAAAGGGCCTCAGTGCCTCTTTTCCAGCACTCGTCAGGTCCTTCTCATGGCCACCTGGAACTTTGACCACACCACCTTCCAAATCTGGAGAGTGCACGATATCCGCTCTTGGGGCTAAATAGCCTTAGAAAATAAAATAAAAGCAAAAGCTTACCGAGATAGGTGGTGAAACTTGGTTTTATCTCCAGCAGCCCATCCAGCAGATCGCGAGCGTCAAGAAGGTTAAGCTCGCCCGACTGTAATTTCTAAAACAAAAGACTCGATGTCGACCATTTCCGTCAGCAGCGCTTTGGGTCTGCGATTAGTGGCTGGTGACGATAGTAGCTCGACCTGACCTTCGTCGTCCGCGTCTAAGCGCTCGCGGAGATCAAGATAGCGAGCCAGCATCGCGTACGTCGACCCACAACGGGTTTGCTGACGCAGCTTGGACCGGAGTGGTGTCTTCGGTCTATTAAAAAAAAAAAAAGAATTAAAATAACTAATTTAACATATACAATAGTAAAACCTTTACCTCAACTTTGCCGCTTGAGTGATCGTCCTCAGTTTTTTCATTAGCGACTGGACTTGTCTGAGGTCCTGTTCGTGTGGGTCCAGTAGCGTTCGGACTGCGAGGTTTAGCGAAAGTCGGTTGCGCTCGTAGTGCAAGATCATGCGAGCCATACTGTGCAGCCTCTAGTTTGTTGGAGGTAGGTGGAATGGCAGACATCATCGTGTATGTGTTGGGCTCCGTGGTGATCTTCTTGCGCTTGCGGATCCGATCTGCAAAGCCTAGCTTGACCGATTCCTCTACTGGGTCGCTGCTCCTGCTGGTCGCAGGTTGAAAGGACCTCAGTGCCTCTTTTTCAGCATTCGTCAGGTCCTTCTCATGGCCACCAAGAACTCTGACTACGCCACCTTCAAAATCTGGAGAGTGCACGATATCCACTCTTGGGGCTAAATAGCCTTAGAAAATAAAATAAAAGCAAAAGCTTACCGAGATAGGTGGTGAAACTTGGTTTTAACTCCAGCAGCCCATCCAGCAGATCGCGAGCGTCAAGAAGGTTAAGCTCGCCCGACTGTAATTCCTTAAAAAATTGACTCGATATCGCCCATTTCCGTCACCAGCGCTTTGGGTCTGCGATTAGTGGCTGGTGCCGATAGTAGCTCGACCACAGCTTCGTCGTTCGCGTTTATAAATTCGAGGAGATCAAGATAGCGAGCCAGCATCGCGTACGTCGACCCACAACGGGTTTGCTGACGCAGCTTGGACCGGAGTGGTGTCTTCAGTCTATTAAAAATAAAAAGAAGAATTAACATAGCTAATTTAAAATATACAATAGTAAAACCTTAACCTCAACTTTGCCGCTTGAGTGATGGTCCTCAGTTTTTTCATTAGCGACTGGACTTGTTCGAGGTCTTGTCCGTGCGGGTCCAGTAGCGTTCGGACTGCGAGGTTTAGCGAAAGTCGGTTGCGCTCGTAGTGCAAGATCATGCGAGCCATACTGAACAGCCTCTAGTTTGTTGGAGGTAGGTGGAATGGCAGACATCATTGTGTATGTGTTGGGCTCCGTGGTGATCTTCCTGCGCTTGAGGATTCGATCAGCAAAGCCTAGCTTGACCGATTCCTCTACTGGGTCGCTGCTCGTGCTGGTCGCACGTTGAAAGGACCTCAGTGCCTCTTTTTCAGCACTCGTCTGGTCCTTCTCATGGCCACCAAGCGCTTTAACCACACCACCTTCAAAATCTGGAGAGTGCACGATATCCGCTCTTGGGGCTAAATAACCTTAGAAAATAAAATAAAAGCAAAAGCTTACCGAGATAGGTGGTGAAACTTGGTTTTATCTCCAGCAGCCCATCCAGCAGATCGCGAGCGTCAAGAAGGTTAAGCTCGCCTGACTGTAATTTCTTGGAAATTGACTCGATGTCGCCCATTTCCGTCAGCAGCGCTTTGGGTCTGCGATTAGAGGCTGGTGATGATAGTAGCTCGACCACATCTTCGTTGTCCGCGTTTATAAATTCGCGGAGATCAAGATAGCGAGCCAGCATCGCGTACGTCGACCCACAACGGGTTTGCTGACGCAGCTTGGACCGGAGTGGTGTCTTCAGTCTATTAAAAATAAAAAGAAGAATTAACATAACTAATTTAACATATACAATAGTAAAAACTTTACCTCAACTTTGCCGCTTGAGTGATGGTCCTCAGTTTTTTCATTAGCGACTGGACTTGTTCGAGGTCCTGTACGTGCGGGTCCAGTAGCGTTCGGACTGCGAGGGTTAGCGAAAGTCGATTGCGCTCGTAGTGCAAGATCATGCGAGCCATACTGAAATACCTCTAGTTTGTTGGAGGTAGGTGGAATGGCAGACATCATTGTGTATGTGTTGGGCTCCGTGGTGATCTTCCTGCGCTTGAGGATTCGATCAGCAAAGCCTAGCTTGACCGATTCCTCTACTGGGTCGCTGCTCCTGCTGGTCGCACGTTGAAAGGGCCTCAGTGCCTCTTTTTCAGCACTCGTCAGGTCCTTCTCATGGCCACCAGGACCTTTGACCACACCACCTTCAAAATCTGGAGATTGCACGATATCCGCTCTTGGGGCTAAACAACCTTAGAAAATAAAATAAAAGCAAAAGCTTACCGAGATAGGTGGTGAAACTTGGTTTTTTCTCCAGCAGCCCATCCAGCGGATCGCGAGCGTCAAGAAGGTTAAGCTCGCCCGACTGTAATTTCTTGGAAATTAACTCAATGTCGCCCATTTCCGTCAGCAGCGCTTTGGGTCTGCGATAAGTGGCTGGTGACGATAGTAGCTCGACCTGATCTTCGTCGTCCGCGTCTAAAAGCACGCGGAGATCAAGATAGCGAGCCAGCATCGCATACGTCGACCCACAACGGGTTTGCTGACGCAGCTTGGACCGGAGTGGTGTCTTCAGTCTATTAAAAATAAAAAGAAGAATTAACATAGCTAATTTAAAATATACAATAGTAAAACCTTAACCTCAACTTTGCCGCTTGAGTGATGGTCCTCAGTTTTTTCATTAGCGACTGGACTTGCTCGAGGTCCTGTTCGTGCGGGTCCAGTAGCGTTCGGACTGCGAGGTTTAGCGAAAGTCGGTTGCGCTCGTAGTGCAAGATCATGCGAGTCATACTGAACAGCCTCTAGTTTGTTGGAGGTAGGTGGAATGGCAGACATCATCGTGTATGTGTTGGGCTCCGTGGTGATCTTCTTGCGCTTGCGGATCCGATCTGCGAAGCCTAGCTTGACCGAATCCTCTACTGGGTCGCTGCTCCTGCTGGTCGCAGGTTGAAAGGACCTCAGTGCCTCTTTTTCAGCACTCGTCAGGTCCTTCTCATGGCCACCAAGAACTTTGACCACACCACCTTCCAAATGTGGAGAGTGCACGATATCCGCTCTTGGGGCTAAATAGCCTTAGAAAATAATCTAAAAGCAAAAACTTACCGAGATAGGTGGTGAAACTTGGTTTTATCTCCAGCAGCCCATCCAGCAGATCGCGAGCGTCAAGAAGGTTAAGCTCGCCCGACTGTAATTTCTAAAAAAATTGACTCGATATCGCCCATTTCCGTCACCAGCGCTTTGGGTCTGCGATTAGTGGCTGGTGACGATAGTAGCTCAACCTGATCTTCGTCGTCCGCGTCTAAAAGCTCGCGGAGATCAAGATAGCGAGCCAGCATCGCGTACGTCGACCCACAACGGGTTTGCTGACGCAGCTTGGACCGGAGTGGTGTCTTCAGTCTATTAAAAATAAAAAGAAGAATTAACATAACTAATTTAAAATATCCAATAGTAAAACCTTTACCTCAACTTTGCCGCTTGAGTGATGGTCCTCAGTTTTTTCATTAGCGACTGGACTTGTTCGAGGTCCTGTTCGTGCGGATCAAGTAGCGTTCGGACTGCGAGGTTTAGCGAAAGTCGGTTGCGCTCGTAGTGCAAGATCATGCGAGTCATACTGAACAGCCTCTAGTTTGTTGGAGGTAGGTGGAATGGCAGACATCATCGTGTATGTGTTGGGCTCCGTGGTGATCTTCTTGCGCTTGCGGATCCGATCAGCAAAAGCCCTAGCTTGACCGATTCCTCTACTGGGTCGCTGCTCCCTGCTGGTCGCACGTTTGAAAGGGCCTCAGTGCCTCTTTTTCAGCACTCGTCAGGTCCTTCTCATGGCCACCAAGAACTTTGACCCCACCACCTTCAAAATCTGGAGAGTGCACGATATCCGCTCTTGGGGCTAAATAGCCTTAGAAAATAAAATAAAAGCAAAAGCTTACCGAGATAGGTGGTGAAACTTGGTTTTATCTCCCGCAGCCCATCCAGCGGATCGCGAGCGTCAAGAGGGTTAAGCTCGCCCGACTGTAATTCCTTAAAAAATTGACTCGATGTCGCCCATTTCCGTCAGCAGCGCTTTGGGTCCGCGATTAGAGGCTGGTGCCGATAGTAGCTCGACCACATCTTCGTCGTCCGCGTTTATAAATTCGCGGAGATCAAGATAGCGAGCCCGCATCGCGTACGTCGACCCACAACGGGTTTGCTGACGCAGCTTGGACCGGAGTGGTGTCTTCAGTCTATTAAAAATAAAAATAAGAATTAAAATAGCTAATTTAACATATACAATAGTAAAACCTTTACCTCAACTTTGCCGCTTGGGTGATGGTCCTCAGATTTTTCATTAGCGACTGGACTCGTTCGAGGTCCTGTTCCGTGCGGGTCCAGTAGCGTTCGGACTGCGAGGTTTAGCGAAAGTCGGTTGCGCTCGTAGTGCAAAGATCATGCGAGCCATACTGAGCAGTCTCTAGTTTGTTAGAGGTAGGTGAAATGCCAGACATCATCGTGTATGTGTTGGGCTCCCGCCTATGATCTCCCTGCGCTTGATGGATTCCGATCAGCCAAGGCCTAGCTTTGACCTGATCTCCTCTACTGGTCCGCTGCTCCTGCTGGTCGCACGTTGAAAGGACCTCAGTGCCTCTTTTCAGCACTCGTCAGGTCCTTCTCATGGCCACCAAGAACTTTGACCACACCACCTTCAAAATCTGGAGAGTGCACGATATCCGCTCTTGGGGCTAAATAACCTTAAAAAATAAAATAAAAGCAAAAACTTACCGAGATAGGTGGTGAAACTTGGTTTTATCTCCAGCAGTCCATCCAGCAGATCGCGAGCGTCAAGAAGGTTAAGCTCGCCCGACTGTAATTTCTTGGAAATTGACTCGATGTCGCCCATTTCCGTCAGCAGCGCTTTGGGTCTGCGATTAGAGGCTGGGGACGATAGTAGCTCGACCACATCTTCGTTGTCCGCGTTTATAAATTCGCGGAGATCAAGATAGCGAGCCAGCATCGCGTACGTCGACCCACAACGGGTTTGCTGACGCAGCTTGGACCGGCGTGGTGTCTTCAGCCTATTAAAAAAAAAGAAGAAATAAAATAACTAATTAAAAATATACAATAGTAAAAACTTTACCTCAACTTTGCCGCTTGAGTGATGGTCCTCGGTTTTTTCATTAGCGACTGGACTTGTTCGAGGTCCTGTTCGTGCGGGTCCAGTAGCGTTCGGACTGCGAGGTTTAGCAAACGTCGGTTGCGCTCGTAGTGCAAGATCATGCGAGCCATACTGAACAGCCTCTAGTTTGTTGGAGGTAGGTGGAATGGCAGACATCAGTGTGTATGTGTTGGGCTCCGTGGTGATCTTCCTGCGCTTGAGGATTCGATCAGCAAAGCCTAGCTTGACCGATTCCTCTACTGGGTCGCTGCTCGTGCTGGTCGCACGTTGAAAGGACCTCAGTGCCTCTTTTTCAGCACTCGTCTGGTCCTTCTCATGGCCACCAAGCGCTTTGACCACACCACCTTCCAAATCTGGAGAGTGCACGATATCCGCTCTTGAGGCTAAATAACATTAGAAAATAAAGGAAAAGCTTA
>NW_003303755.1:2551273-2561207 GCF_000142945.1 Phytophthora infestans T30-4
AGTGCCTCTTTTTCAGCACTCGTCAGGTCCTTCTCATGGCCACCAGGAACTTTGACCACACCACCTTCAAAATCTGGAGAGTGCACGATATCCACTCTTGGGGCTAAATAACCTTAGAAAATAAAATAAAAGCAAAAACTTACCGAGATAGGTGGTGAAACTTGGTTTTATCTCCAGCAGCCCATCCAGCAGACCGCGAGCGTCAAGAAGGTTAAGCTCGCCCGACTGTAATTTCTTGGAAATTGACTCGATGTCGCCCATTTCCGTCAGCAGCGCTTTGGGTCTGCGATTAGTGGCTGGTGACGATAGTAGCTCGACCACATCTTCGTTGTCCGCGTCTAAAAGCTCGCGGAGATCAATATAGCGAGCCAGCATCGCGTACGTCGACCCACAACGGGTTTGCTGACGCAGCTTGGACCGGAGTGGTGTCTTCAGTCTATTCAAAATAAAAAGAAGAATTAACATAGCTAATTTAACATATACAATAGTAAAACCTTTACCTCAACTTTGCCGCTTGAGTGATGGTCCTCAGTTTTTTCATTAGCGACTGGACTTGTTCGAGGTCCTGTTCGTGCGGGTCCAGTAGCGTTCGGACTGCGAGGTTTAGCGAAAGTCGGTTGCGCTCGTAGTGCAAGATCATGCGAGTCATACTGAACAGCCTCTAGTTTGTTGGAGGTAGGTGGAATGGCAGACATCATCGTGTATGTGTTGGGCTTCGCGGTGATCTTCCTACGCTTGAGGATTCGATCAGCAAAGCCTAGCTTGACCGATTCCTCTACTGGGTCGCTGCTCCTGCTGGTCGCAGGTTGAAAGGACCTCAGTGCCTCTTTTCAGCACTCGTCAGGTCCTTCTCATGGCCACCAAGAACTTTGACCACACCACCTTCAAAATCTGGAGAGTGCACGATATCCACTCTTGGGGCTAAATAACCTTAGAAAATAAAATAAAAGGAAAAGCTTACCGAGATAGGTGGTGAAACTTGGTTTATCTCCAGCAGCCCATCCAGCAGATCGCGAGCGTCAAGAAGGTTAAGCTCGCCCGACTGTAATTTCTAAAACAAATGACTCGATATCGCCCATTTCCGTCACCAGCGCTTTGGGTCTGCGATTAGTGGCTGGTGACGATAGTAGCTCGACCTGATCTTCGTCGTCCGCGTCTAAAAGCTCGCGGAGATCAAGATAGCGAGCCAGCATCGCGTACGTCGACCCACAACGGGTTTGCTGACGCAGCTTGGACCGGAGTGGTGTCTTCAGTCTATTAAAAAAAAAAAGAGGAATTAACATAACTAATTTAAAATATGCAATAGTAAAACCTGTACCTCAACTTTGCCGCTTGAGTGATGGTCCTCCGTTTTTTCATTAGCGACTGAACTTGTTCGAGGTCCTGTTCGTGCGGGTCCAGTAGCGTTCGGACTGCGAGGTTTAGCGAAAGTCGGTTGCGCTCGTAGTGCAAGATCATGCGAGCCATACTGAACAGCCTCTAGTTTGTTGGAGGTAGGTGGAATGGCAGACATCATCGTCTCCGTGGTGAGGTTGTGTATGATCTTCTTGCGCTTGCGGATCCGATCTGCAAAGCCTAGCTTGACCGATTCCTCTACTGGGTCGCTGGTCGTGCTGGTCGCAGGTTGAAAGGACCTCAGTGCCGCTTTTTCAGCACTCGTCAGGTCCTTCTCATGGCCACCAAGAACTTTGACCACACCACCTTCAAAATCTGGAGAGTGCACGATATCCGCTCTTGGGGCTAAATAACCTTAGAAAATAAAATAAAAGCAAAAGCTTACCGAGATAGGTGGTGAAACTTGGTTTTATCTCCAACAGCCCATCCAGCAGATCGCGAGCGTCAAGAAGGTTAAGCTCGCCCGACTGTAATTTCTAAAACAAATGACTCGATATCGCCCATTTCCGTCACCAGCGCTTTGGGTCTGCGATTAGTGGCTGGTGACGATAGTAGCTCGACCTGACCTTCGTCGTCCGCGTCTAAGCGCTCGCGGAGATCAAGATAGCGAGCCAGCATCGCGTACGTCGACCCACAACGTGTTTGCTGACGCAGCTTGGACCGGAGTGGTGTCTTCAGTCTATTAAAAATAAAAAGAAGAATTAACATAACTAATTTAACATATACAATAGTAAAACCTTTACCTCAACTTTGCCGCTTGGGTGATGGTCCTCAGTTTTTTCATTAGCGACTGGACTTGTTTGAAGTCCTGTTCGTGCGGGTCCAGTAGCGTTCGAACTGCGAGGTTTAGCGAAAGTCGGTTGCGCTCGTAGTGCAAGATCATGCGACTCATACTGAACAGCCTCTAGCTTGTTGAAGGTAGGTGGAATGGCAGACATCATAGTGTATGTGTTGGGCTCCGTGGTGATCTTCCTGCGCTTGCGGATCCGATCTGCAAAGCCTAGCTTGACCGATTCCTCTACTGGGTCGGTGCTCCTGCTGGTCGCAGGTTGAAAGGGCCTCAGTGCCTCTTTTTTAGCACTCGTCAGGTCCTTCTCATGGCCACCAAGAAATTTGACCACACCACCTTCCAAATCTGGAGAGTGCACGATATCCGCTCTTGGGGCTAAATAACCTTAGAAAATAAAATAAAAGCAAAAACTTACCGAGATAGGTGGTGAAACTTGGTTTTATCTCCAGCAGCCCATCCAGCAGATCGCGAGCGTCAAGAAGGTTAAGCTCGCCCGAAAGTAATGTCTTAAAAAATGGACTCGATGACGCCCATTTCCGTCAGCAGCGCTTTGGGTCTGCGATGAGTGGCTGGTGACGATAGTAGCTCGACCACATCTTCGTTGTCCGCGTTTACAAACTCGCGGAGATCAAGATAGCGAGCCAGCATCGCGTACGTCGACCCACAACGGGTTTGCTGACGCAGCTTGGACCGGAGTGGTGTCTTCAGTCTATTAAAAATAAAAAGAGGAATTAACATAACTAATTTAAAATATGCAATAGTAAAACCTGTACCTCAACTTTGCCGCTTGAGTGATGGTCCTCCGTTTTTTCATTAGCGACTGAACTTGTTCGAGGTCCTGTTCGTGCGGGTCCAGTAGCGTTCGGACTGCGAGGTTTAGCGAAAGTCGGTTGCGCTCGTAGTGCAAGATCATTCGAGCCATACTGAACAGCCTCTAGTTTGTTGGAGGTAGGTGGAATGGCAGACATCATCGTGTATGTGTTGGGCTCCGTGGTGATCTTCTTGCGCTTGCGGATCCGATTAGCAAAGCCTAGCTTGACCGATTCCTCTACTGGGTCGCTGGTCCTGCTGGTCGCACGTTGAAAGGGCCTCAGTGCCTCTTTTTCAGCACTCGTCAGGTCCTTCTCATGGCCACCAAGAACTTTGACCACACCACCTTCAAAATCTGGAGAGTGCACGATATCCGCTCTTGGGGCTAAATAGCCTTAGAAAATAATATAAAAGCAAAAGCTTACCGAGATAGGTGGTGAAACTTGGTTTTATCTCCAGCAGCCCATCCAGCAGATCGCGAGCGTCAAGAAGGTTAAGCTCGCCCGACTGTAATTTCTAAAACAAATGACTCGATATCGCCCATTTCCGTCACCAGCGCTTTGGGTCTGCGATTAGTGGCTGGTGACGATAGTAGCTCGACCTGATCTTCGTCGTCCGCGTCTAAAAGCTCGCGGAGATCAAGATAGCGAGCCAGCATCGCGCACGTCGACCCACAACGTGTTTGCTGACGCAGCTTGGACCGGAGTGGTGTCTTCAGTCTATTAAAAATAAAAAAGAATTAAAATAACAAATCTAAAATATACAATAGTAAAACCTTTACCTCAACTTTGCCGCTTGAGTGATGGTCCTCAGTTTTTTCATTAGTGACTGGACTTGTTCGAGGTCCTGTTCGTGCGGGTCCAGTAGCGTTCGGACTGCGAGGTTTAGCGAAAGTCGGTTGCGCTCGTAGTGCAAGATCATGCGAGCCATACTGAACAGCCTCTAGTTTGTTGGAGGTAAGTGGAATGGCAGACATCATCGTGTATGTGTTGGGCTCCGTGGTGATCTTCTTGCGCTTGCGGATCCGATCTGCAAAGCCTAGCTTGACCGATTCCTCTACTGGGTCGCTGCTCCTGCTGGTCGCAGGTTGAAAGGACCTCAGTGCCTCTCTTTCAGCACTCGTCAGGTCCTTCTCATGGCCACCAAGAACTTTGACCACACCACCTTCAAAATCTGGAGAGTGCACGATATCCGCTCTTGGGGCAAAATAGCCTTAGAAAATAAAATAAAAGCAAAAACTTACCGAGATAGGTGGTGAAACTTGGTTTTATCTCCAGCAGCCCATCCAGCAGATTGCGAGCGGCAAGAAGGTTAAGCTCGCCCGACTGTAATTTCTAAAAAAAATTGACTTGATGTCGCCCATTTCCGTCAGCAGCGCTTTGGGTCTGCGATTAGTGGCTGGTGACGATAGTAGCTCGACCACATCTTCGTTGTCCGCGTCTAAAAGCTCGCGGAGATCAATATAGCGAGCCAGCATCGCGTACGTCGACCCACAACGGGTTTGCTGACGCAGCTTGGACCGGAGTGGTGTCTTCAGTCTATTAAAAATAAAAAAAGAATTAAAATAACTAATTTAAAATATACAATAGTAAAAACTTTACCTCAACTTTGCTGCTTGAGTGATGGTCCTCAGTTTTTTCATTAGCGACTGGACTTGTTCGAGGTCCTGTTCGTGCGGGTCCAGTAACGTTCGGACTGCGAGGTTTAGCGAAAGTCGGTTGCGCTCGTAGTGCAAGATCATGCGAGCCATACTGAACAACCTCTAGTTTGCTGGAGGTAGGTGGAATGGCAGACATCATCGTGTATGTGTTGGGCTCCGTGGTGATCTTCTTGCGCTTGCGGATCCGATCTGCAAAGCCCAGCTTGACCGATTCCTCTACTGGGTCGCTGCTCCTGCTGGTCGCACGTTGAAAGGACCTCAGTGCCTCTTTTTCAGCACTCGGCAGGTCCTTCTCATGGCCACCAAGAACTTTGACCACACCACCTTCCAAATCTGGAGAGTGCACGATATCCGCTCTTGGGGCAAAATAGCCTTAGAAAATAATATAAAAGCAAAAGCTTAGCGAGATAGGTGGTGAAACTTGGTTTTATCTCCAGCAGCCCATCCAGCAGATCGCGAGCGTCAAGAAGGTTAAGCTCGCCCGACTGTAATTTCTAAAACAAATGACTCGATGTCGCCCATTTCCGTCACCAGCGCTTTGGGTCTGCGATTAGTGGCTGGTGACGATAGTAGCTCGACCTGACCTTCGTCGTCCGCGTCTCAAAGCTCGCGGAGATCAATATAGCGAGCCAGCATCGCGTACGTCGACCCACAACGGGTTTGCTGACGCAGCTTGGACCGGAGTGGTGTCTTCAGTATATTAAAAATAAAAAAGAATTAACATAACTAATTTAACATATACAATAGTAAAACCTTTACCTCAACTTTGCCGCTTGAGTGATGGTCCTCCGTTTTTTCATTAGCGACTGGACTCGTTCGAGGTCCTGTTCGTGCGGGTCCAGTAGCGTTCGAACTGCGAGGTTTAGCGAAAGTCGGTTGCGCTCGTAGTGCAAGATCATGCGAGTCATACTGAACAGCCTCTAGTTTGTTGGAGGTAGGTGGAATGGCAGACATCATCGTGTATGTGTTGGGCTCGGCTATGATCTTCCTGCGCTTGAGGATCCGATCAGCAAAGCCTAGCTTGGCCGATTCCTCTACTGGGTCGCTGCTCTTGCTGGTCGCACGTTGAAAGGACCTCATTGCCTCTTTTTCAGCACTCATCTGGTCCTTCTCATGGCCACCAAGCACTTTAACCACACCACCTTCCAAATCTGGAGAGTGCACGATATCCGCTCTTGGGGCTAAATAACCTTAGAAAATAAAATAAAAGCAAAAGCTTACCGAGATAGGTGGTGAAACTTGGTTTTATCTCCAGCAGCCCATCCAGCAGATCGCGAGCGTCAAGAAGGTTAAGCTCGCCAGAAAGTGATGTCTTAAAAAATTGACTCGATGACGCCCATTTCCGTCAGCAGCGCTTTGGGTCTGCGATTAGTGGCTGGTGACGATAGTAGCTCGACCACATCTTCGTTGTCCGCGTCTAAAAGCTCGCGGAGATCAAGATAGCGAGCCAGCATCGCGTACGTCGACCGACAACGGGCTTGCTGACGCAGCTTGGACCGGAGTGGTGTCTTCAGTCTATTAAATAATAAAAAAAGAATTAAATTTACCTAATTTTAAAATGTTCCATTAGTTAAAGCCTTTACCTCAACTTTGCCGCTTGAGTGATGGTCCTCTGTTTTTTTCATTAGCGACTGGACTCGTTCGAGGTCCTGTTCGTGCGGGTCCAGTAGCGTTCGGACTGCAAGGTTTAGCGAAAGTCGGTTGCGCTCGTAGTGCATGATCATGCGAGCCATACTGAACAGCCTTTAGTTTGTTGGAGGTAGGTGGAATGGCAGACATCATCGTGTATGTGTTGGGCTCCGCGGTGATCTTCCTACGCTTGAGGATTCGATCAGCAAAGCCTAGCTTGACCGATTCCTCTACTGGGTCGCTGCTCCTGCTGGTCGCACGTTGAAAGGACCTCAGTGCCTCTTTTTCAGCACTCGTCTGGTCCTTCTCATGGCCACCAAGCGCTTTAACCACACCACCTTCAAAATCTGAAGAGTGCACGATATCCGCTCTTGGGGCTAAATAACCTTAGAAAATAAAATAAAAGGAAAAGCTTAACGAGATAGGTGGTGAAACTTGGTTTTATCTCCAGCAGCCCATCCAGCAGATCGCGAGCGTCAAGAAGGTTAAGCTCGCCCGACTGTAATTTCTTAAAAAATTGACTCGATGTCGCCCATTTCCGTCAGCAGCGCTTTGGGTCTGCGATTAGAGGCTGGTGACGATAGTAGCTCGACCTGATCTTCGTCGTCCGCGTCTAAAAGCTCGCGGAGACCAAGATAGCGAGCCAGCATCGCGTACGTCGACCCACAACGGGTTTGCTGACGCAGCTTGGACCGGAGTGGTGTCTTCAGTATATTAAAAATAAAAAAGAATTAACATAACTAATTTAACATATACAATAGTAAAACCTTTACCTCAACTTTGCCGCTTGGGTGATGGTCCTCAGTTTTTTCATTAGCGACTGGACTTGTTTGAAGTCCTGTTCGTGCGGGTCCAGTAGCGTTCGAACTGCGAGGTTTAGCGAAAGTCGGTTGCGCTCGTAGTGCAAGATCATGCGAGTCATACTGAACAGCCTCTAGTTTGTTGGAGGTAGGTGGAATGGCAGACATCATCGTGTATGTGTTGGGCTCCGCGGTGATCTTCCTGCGCTTGAGGATCCGATTAGCAAAGCCTAGCTTGACCGATTCCTCTACTGGGTCGCTGCTTCTGCTGGTCGCAGGTTGAAAGGACCTCAGTGCCTCTTTTTCAGCACTCGTCAGGTCCTTCTCATGGCCACCAGGAACTTTGACCACACCACCTTCAAAATCTGGAGAGTGCACGATATCCGCTCTTGGGGCTAAATAACCTTAGAAAATAAAATAAAAGGAAAAGCTTACCGAGATAGGTGGTGAAACTTGGTTTTATCTCCAGCAGCCCATCCAGCAGATCGCGAGCGTCAAGAAGGTTAAGCTCGCCCGACTGTAATTTCTTGGAAATTGACTCGATGTCGCCCATTTCCGTCAGCAGCGCTTTGGGTCTGCGATTAGTGGCTGGTGACGATAGTAGCTCGACCTGATCTTCGTCGTCCGCGTTTATAAATTCGCGGAGATCAAGATAGCGAGCCAGCATCGCGTACGTCGACCCACAACGGGTTTGCTGACGCAAGCTTGGGACCCGGAGTGGTGTCTTCAGTCTATTAAAAATAAGAAGAAGAATTAAAATAACTAATTTAAAATATACAATAGTAAAAACTTTACCTCAACTTTGCCGCTTAAGTGATGGTCCTCAGTTTTTTCATTAGCGACTGGACTTGTTCGAGGTCCTGTTCGTGCGGGTCCAGTAGCGTTCGGACTGCGAGGTTTAGCGACAGTCGGTTGCGCTCGTAGTGCAAGATCATGCGAGTCATACTGAACAACCTCTAGTTTGTTGGAGGTAGGTGGAATGGCAGACATCATCGTGTATGTGTTGGGCTCCGCGGTGATCTTCCTGCGCTTAAGGATTTGATCAGCAAAGCCTAACTTGACCTATTCCTCTACTGGGTCGCTGCTCCTGCTGGTCGCACGTTGAAAGGACCTCAGTGCCTCTTTTCAGCACTCGTCAGGTCCTTCTCATGGCCACCAAGAACTTTGACCACACCACCTTCAAAATCTGGAGAGTGCACGATATCCGCTCTTGGGGCAAAATAGCCTTAGAAAATAATATAAAAGCAAAAGCTTAGCGAGATAGGTGGTGAAACTTGGTTTTATCTCCAGCAGCCCATCCAGCAGATCGCGAGCGTCAAGAAGGTTAAGCTCGCCCGACTGTAATTTCTTAAAAAATTGACTCGATGTCGCCCATTTCCGTCAGCAGCGCTTTGGGTCTGCGATTAGTGGCTGGTGACGATAGTAGCTCGACCTGACCTTCGTCGTCCGCGTCTCAAAGCTCGCGGAGATCAATATAGCGAGCCAGCATCGCGTACGTCGACCCACAACGGGTTTGCTGACGCAGCTTGGACCGGAGTGGTGTCTTCAGTATATTAAAAATAAAAAAGAATTAACATAACTAATTTAACATATACAATAGTAAAACCTTTACCTCAACTTTGCCGCTTGAGTGATGGTCCTCAGTTTTTTCATTAGCGACTGAACTTGTTCGAGGTCCTGTTCGTGCGGGTCCAGTAGCGTTCGGACTGCGAGGTTTAGCGAAAGTCGGTTGCGCTCGTAGTGCAAGATCATGCGAGCCATACTGAACAGCCTCTAGTTTGTTGGAGGTAGGTGGAATGGCAGACATCATCGTGTATGTGTTGGGCTCCGTGGTGATCTTCTTGCGCTTGCGGATCCGATTAGCAAAGCCTAGCTTGACCGATTCCTCTACTGGGTCGCTGCTTCTGCTGGTCGCAGGTTGAAAGGACCTCAGTGCCTCTTTTTCAGCACTCGTCAGGTCCTTCTCATGGCCACCAAGAACTTTGACCACACCACCTTCAAAATCTGGAGAGTGCACGATATCCACTCTTGGGGCTAAATAACCTTAGAAAATAAAATAAAAGGAAAAGCTTACCGAGATAGGTGGTGAAACTTGGTTTTATCTCCAGCAGCCCATCCAGCAGATCGCGAGCGTCAGGAAGGTTAAGCTCGCCCGACTGTAATTTCTAAAACAAATGACTCGATGTCGCCCATTTCCGTCACCAGCGCTTTGGGTCTGCGATTAGTGGCTGGTGACGATAGTAGCTCGACCTGACCTTCGTCGTCCGCGTCTCAAAGCTCGCGGAGATCAATATAGCGAGCCAGCATCGCGTACGTCGACCCACAACGGGTTTGCTGACGCAGCTTGGACCGGAGTGGTGTCTTCAGTATATTAAAAATAAAAAAGAATTAACATAACTAATTTAACATATACAATAGTAAAACCTTTACCTCAACTTTGCCGCTTGAGTGATGGTCCTCAGTTTTTTCATTAGCGACTGGACTTGTTCGAGGTCCTGTTCGTGCGGGTCCAGTAGCGTTCGGACTGCGAGGTTTAGCGAAAGTCGGTTGCGCTCGTAGTGCAAGATCATGCGAGTCATACTGAACAGCCTCTAGCTTGTTGGAGGTAGGTGGAATGGCAGACATCATCGTGTATGTGTTGGGCTCGGCTATGATCTTCCTGCGCTTGAGGATTCGATCAGCAAAGCCTAGCTTGACCGATTCCTCTACTGGGTCGCTGCTCCTACTGGTCGCACGTTGAAAGGACCTCAGTGCCTCTTTTTCAGCACTCGTCAGGTCCTTCTCATGGCCACCAAGAACTTTGACCACAACACCTTCCAAATCTGGAGAGTGCACGATATCCACTCTGAA
>NW_003303755.1:2561731-2562947 GCF_000142945.1 Phytophthora infestans T30-4
CATCATCGTGTATGTGTTGGGCTCCGTGGTGATCTTCTTGCGCTTGCGGATCCGATCTGCAAAGCCCAGCTTGACCGATTCCTCTACTGGGTCGCTGCTCCTGCTGGTCGCACGTTGAAAGGACCTCAGTGCCTCTTTTTCAGCACTCGTCAGGTCCTTCTCATGACCACCAAGAACTTTGACCACACCACCTTCAAAATCTGGAGAGTGCACGATATCCGCTCTTGGGGCAAAATAGCCTTAGAAAATAAAATAAAAGCAAAAACTTACCGAGATAGGTGGTGAAACTTGGTTTTATCTCCAGCAGCCCATCCAGCAGATTGCGAGCGGCAAGAAGGTTAAGCTCGCCCGACTGTAATTTCTAAAAAAATTGACTCGATGTCGCCCATTTCCGTCAGCAGCGCTTTGGGTCTGCGATTAGTGGCTGGTGACGATAGTAGCTCGACCACATCTTCGTTGTCCGCGTCTAAAAGCTCGCGGAGATCAATATAGCGAGCCAGCATCGCGTACGTCGACCCACAACGGGTTTGCTGACGCAGCTTGGACCGGAGTGGTGTCTTCAGTATATTAAAAATAAAAAGAAGAATTAACATAACTAATTTAACATATACAATAGTAAAACCTTTACCTCAACTTTGCCGCTTGAGTGATGGTCCTCAGTTTTTTCATTAGCGACTGGACTTGTTCGAGGTCCTGTTCGTGCGGATCCAGTAGCGTTCGGACTGCGAGGTTTAGCGAAAGTCGGTTGCGCTCGTAGTGCAAGATCATGCGAGCCATACTGAACAGCCTTTAGTTTGTTGGAGGTAGGTGGAATGGCAGACATCATCGTGTATGTGTTGGGCTCCGTGGTGATCTTCTTGCGCTTGCGGATCCGATCTGCAAAGCCCAGCTTGACCGATTCCTCTACTGGGTCGCTGCTCCTGCTGGTCGCACGTTGAAAGGACCTCAGTGCCTCTTTTTCAGCACTCGTCAGGTCCTTCTCATGACCACCAAGAACTTTGACCACACCACCTTCAAAATCTGGAGAGTGCACGATATCCGCTCTTGGGGCTAAATAGCCTTAAAAAATAAAATAAAAGCAAAAACTTACCGAGATAGGTGGTGAAACTTGGTTTTATCTTCAGCAGCCCATCCAGCAGATTGCGAGCGGCAAGAAGGTTAAGCTCGCCCGACTGTAATTTCTAAAACAAATGACTCGATGTCGCCCATTTTCGTC
>NW_003303755.1:2563047-2579050 GCF_000142945.1 Phytophthora infestans T30-4
AAAAGCTTAACGAAGATAAGTGATGAAACTTGTTTTTATCCACCAGCAGCCCATCCAGCAGATCGCGAGCGTCAAGAAGGTTAAGCTCGCCCGACTGTAATTTCTAAAACAAATGACTCGATATCGCCCATTTCCGTCACCAGCGCTTTGGGTCTGCGATTAGTGGCTGGTGACGATAGTAGCTCGACCTGATCTTCGTCGTCCGCGTCTAAAAGCTCGCGAAGACCAAGATAGCGAGCCAGCATCGCGTACGTCGACCCACAACGGGTTTGCTGACGCAGCTTGGACCGGAGTGGTGTCTTCAGTCTATTAAAAATAAAAAGAAGAATTAAAATAACTAATTTAAAATATACAATAGTAAAAACTTTACCTCAACTTTGCCGCTTGAGTGATGGTCCTCAGTTTTTTCATTAGCGACTGGACTTGTTCGAGGTCCTGTTCGTGCGGGTCCAGTAGCGTTCGGGACTGCGAGGTTTAGCAAAAGTCGGTTGCGCTCGTAGTGCAAGATCATGCGAGCCATACTGAACAGCCTCTAGTTTGTTGGAGGTAGGTGGAATGGCAGACATCATCGTGTATATGTTGGGCTCCGTGGTGATATTTCTTTGCGCTTGCGGATCCGATCTGCAAAGCCTAGCTTTGACCCGATTCCTCTACTGGGTCGCTGCTCTCTGCTGGTCGCACGTTGAAAGGGACCTCAGTGCCTCTTTTCAGCACTCGTCAGGTCCTTCTCATGGCCACCAAGAACTATGACCACACCACCTTCAAAATGTGGAGAGTGCACGATATCCGCTCTTGGGGCTAAATAACCTTAGAAAATAAAATAAAAGGAAAAGCTTACCGAGATAGGTGGTGAAACTTGGTTTTATCTCCAGCAGCCCATCCAGCAGATCGCGAGCGTCAAGAAGGTTAAGCTCGCCCGACTGTAATTTCTTAAAAAATTGACTCGATGTCGCCCATTTCCGTCAGCAGCGCTTTGGGTCTGCGATTAGTGGCTGGTGACGATAGTAGCTCGACCTGATCTTCGTCGTCCGCGTCTTAAAGCTCGCGGAGATCAAGATAGCGAGCCAGCATCGCGTACTTCGACCCACAACGGGTTTGCTGACGCAGCTTGGTCCGGAGTGGTGTCTTCAGTCTATTAAAAATAAAAAAAGAATTAACATAACTAATTTAAAATATACAATAGTAAAGCCTTTACCTCAACTTTGCCGCTTGAGTGATGGTCCTCTGTTTTTTTCATTAGCGACTGGACTCGTTCGAGGTCCTGTTCGTGCGGGTCCAGTAGCGTTCGGACTGCAAGGTTTAGCGAAAGTCGGTTGCGCTCGTAGTGCATGATCATGCGAGCCATACTGAACAGCCTCTAGTTTATTGGAGGTAGGTGGAATGGCAGACATCATCGTGTATGTGTTGGGCTCCGCGGTGATCTTCCTACGCTTGAGGTTTCGATCAGCAAAGCCTAGCTTGACCGATTCCTCTACTGGGTCGCTGCTCCTGCTGGTCGCACGTTGAAAGGGCCTCAGTGCCTCTTTTTCAGCACTCGTCAGGTTTTCTCATGGCCACCAGGAACTTTGACCACACCACCTTAAAAATTGACTCGATGTCGCCCATTTCCGTCAGCAGCGCTTTGGGTCTGCGATTACCGTTTGGTGAGGATAGTAGATCGACCTGATCTTCGTCGTCCGCGTCTAAAAGCACGCGGAGATCAAGATAGCGAGCCAGCATCGCGTACGTCGACCCACAACGGGATTGCTGACGCAGCTTGGACCGGAGTGGTGTCTTCAGTCTATTATAAAAAAAAAAAGAATTAAGATAACTAATTTAAAATATACAATAGTAAAGCCTTTACCTCACCTTTGCCGCTTGAGTGACGCTCCTCTGTCTTTATAATTAACGACTGGACTCGGTCGAGGTACTGTTCGGGCGGGTCCAGTAGTTGTTCGGACTGCGAGGTTTAGCGAAAGTCGGTTGCGCTCGTAGTGCAAGATCATGCGAGCCATACTGAACAGCCTCTAGTTTGTTGGAGGTAGGTGGAATGGCAGACATCATTGTGTATGTGTTGGGCTCGGCTATGATCTTCCTGCGCTTATGGATTCGATCAGCAAAGCCTAGCTTGACCGATTCCTCTACTGGGTCGCTGCTCCTGCTGGTCGCACGTTGAAAGGACCTCAGTGCCTCTTTTTCAGCACTCGTCTGGTCCTTCTCATGGCCCCCACGCAGATTTGAGCACCCCCCCACTCTCAAATTCTGGGAGATTGCCCGAATATCGCTCTCTGTGGGGCTGAAGCACCACTTAGAAATTAAATAAAAGCAAAAGCTTACCGAGATAGGTGGTGAAACTTGGTTTTATCTCCAGCAGCCCATCCAGCAGATCGCGAGCGTCAAGAAGGTTAAGCTCGCCCGACTGTAATTTCTAAAACAAATGACTCGATATCGCCCATTTCCGTCACCAGCGCTTTGGGTCTGCGATTAGTGGCTGGTGACGATAGTAGCTCGACCTGACCTTCGTCGTCCGCGTCTAAAAGCTCGCGGAGATCAAGATAGCGAGCCAGCATCGCGTACGTCGACCCACAACGGGTTTGCTGACGCAGCTTGGACCGGAGTGGTGTCTTCAGTCTATTAAAAATAAAAAGAAGAATTAACATAGCTAATTTAAAATATACAATAGTAAAACCTTTACCTCAACTTTGCCGCTTGGGTGATGGTCCTCAGCTTTTCATTAGCGACTGGACTTGTTCGAGGTCCTGTTCGTGCGGGTCCAGTAGCGTTCGGACTGCAAGGTTTAGCGAAAGTCGGTTGCGCTCGTAGTGCAAGATCATGCGAGTCATACTGAACAGCCTCTAGTTTGTTGGAGGTAGGTGGAATGGCAGACATCATCGTGTATGTGTTGGGCTCCGTGGTGATCTTCTTGCGCTTGTGGATCCGATCTGCAAAGCCTAGCTTGACCGATTCCTCTACTGGGTCGCTGCTCCTGTTGGTCGCACGTTGAAAGGACCTCAGTGCCGCTTTTTTAGCACTCGTCAGGTCCTTCTCATGGCCACCAAGAACTTTGACCACACCACCTTCCAAATCTGGAGAGTGCACGATATCCGCTCTTGGGGCTAAATAACCTTAGAAAATAAAATAAAAGCAAAAACTTACCGAGATAGGTGGTGAAACTTGGTTTTATCTCCAGCAGCCCATCCAGCAGATCGCGAGCGTCAAGAAGGTTAAGCTCGCCCGACTGTAATTTCTAAAACAAATGACTCGATATCGCCCATTTCCGTCACCAGCGCTTTGGGTCTGCGATTAGTGGCTGGTGACGATAGTAGCTCGACCTGATCTTCGTCGTCCGCGTCTAAAAGCTTGCGGAGATCAAGATAGCGAGCCAGCATCGCGTACGTCAACCCACAACGGGTTTGCTGACGCAGCTTGGACCGGAGTGGTGTCTTCAGTCTATTAAAAATAAAAAGAAGAATTAAATTAACTAATTTAAAATATCCAATAGTAAAACCTTTACCTCAACTTTGCCGATTGAGTGATGGTCCTCAGTTTTTTCATTAGCGACTGGACTTGTTCGAGGTCCTGTTCGTGCGGGTCCAGTAGCGTTCGGACTGCGAGGTTTAGCGAAAGTCGGTTGCGCTCTTAGTGCAAGATCATGCGAGCCATACTGAACAGCCTTTAGTTTATTGGAGGTAGGTGGAATGGCAGACATCATCGTGTATGTGTTGGGCTCCGTGGTGATCTTCTTGCGCTTGCGGATCCGATCTGCAAAGCCTAGCTTGACCGATTCCTCTACTGGGTCGCTGCTCCTGCTGGTCGCACGTTGAAAGGGCCTCAGTGCCTTTTTTTATAGCACTCGTCAGGTCCTTCTCATGGCCACCAGGAACTTTGACCACACCACCTTCAAAATCTGGAGAGTGCACGATATCCGCTCTTGGGGCTAAATAGCCTTAGAAAATAAAATAAAAGCAAAAACTTACCGAGATAGGTGGTGAAACTTGGTTTTATCTCCAGCAGCCCATCCAGCAGATCGCGAGCGTCAAGAAGGTTAAGCTCGCCCGACTGTAATTTCTAAAACAAATGACTCGATGTCGCCCATTTCCGTCACCAGCGCTTTGGGTCTGCGATTAGTGGCTGGTGGCGATAGTAGCTCGACCTGATCTTCGTCGTCCGCGTCTAAAAGCTCGCGGAGATCAATATAGCGAGCCAGCATCGCGTACGTCGACCCACAACGGGTTTCTGACGCAGCTTGGACCGGAGTGGTGTCTTCAGTATATTAAAAATAAAAAGAAGAATTAAATTAACTAATTTAAAATATACAATAGTAAAACCTTTACCTCAACTTTGCCGCTTGAGTGATGGTCCTCAGGTTTTTCATTAGCGACTGGACTTGTCTGAGGTCCTGTTCGTGCGGGTCCAGTAGCGTTCGGACTGCGAGGTTTAGCGAAAGTCGGTTGCGCTCGTAGTGCAAGATCATGCGAGCCATACTGAACAGTCTTTAGTTTGTTGGAGGTAGGTGGAATGGCAGACATCATCGTGTATGTGTTGGGCTCCGTGGTGATCTTCTTGCGCTTGCGGATCCGATCTGCAAAGCCTAGCTTGACCGATTCCTCTACTGGGTCGCTGCTCCTGCTGGTCGCACGTTGAAAGGACCTCAGTGCCTCTTTTTCAGCACTCGTCAGGTCCTTCTCATGGCCACCAGGAACTTTGACCACACCACCTTCCAAATCTGGAGAATGCACGATATCCGCTCTTGGGGCTAAATAACCTTAGAAAATAAAATAAAAGCAAAAACTTACCGAGATAGGTGGTGAAACTTGGTTTTATCTCCAGCAGCCCATCCAGCAGATCGCGAGCGTCAAGAAGGTTAAGCTCGCCCGACTGTAATTTCTAAAACAAATGACTCGATGTCGCCCATTTCCGTCACCAGCGCTTTGGGTCTGCGATTAGAGGCTGGTGACGATAGTAGCTCGACCTGATCTTCGTCGTCCGCGTCTAAAAGCTCGCGGAGATCAAGATAGCGAGCCAGCATCGCGTACGTCGACCCACAACGGGTTTGCTGACGCAGCTTGGACCGGAGTGGTGTCTTCAGTCTATTAAAAATAAAAAGAAGAATTAAATTAACTAATTTAAAATATACAATAGTAAAACCTTTACCTCAACTTTGCCGCATGAGTGAATGGTCCTCAGTTTTTTCATTAGCGACTTGGACTTGTTCGAAGTTCTGTTTCGTGCGGGTTCCAGTAGCGTTCGAACTGCGAGGTTTAGCGAAAGTTCGGTTTGCCCCTCGTAGTCTCAGATCATGCGACTCATACTGAACAGCCTCTAGTTTGTTGGAGGTAGGTGGAATGGCAGACATCATCGTGTATATGTTGGGCTCCGTGGTGATATTCTTGCGCTTGCGGATCCGATCTGCAAAGCCTAGCTTGACCGAATCCTCTACTGGGTCGCTGCTCCTGCTGGTCGCAGGTTGAAAGGACCTCAGTGCCTCTTTTTCAGCACTCGTCAGGTCCTTCTCATGGCCACCAAGAACTTTGACCACACCACCTTCAAAATCTGGAGAGTGCACGATATCCGCTCTTGGGGCTAAATAACCTTAGAAAATAAAATAAAAGCAAAAGCTTACCGAGATAGGTGGTGAAACTTGGTTTTATCTCCAGCGGCCCATCCAGCAGATCGCGAGCGTCAAGAAGGTTAAGCTCGCCCGACTGTAATTTCTAAAACAAATGACTCGATATCGCCCATTTCCGTCACCAGCGCTTTGGGTCTGCGATTAGTGGCTGGTGACGATAGTAGCTCGACCTGACCTTCGTCGTCCGCGTCTAAAAGCTCGCGGAGATCAAGATAGCGAGCCAGCATCGCGTACGTCGACCCACAACGTGTTTGCTGACGCAGCTTGGACCGGAGTGGTGTCTTCAGTCTATTAAAAATAAAAATGAGAATTAAAATAGCTAATTTAAAATATACAATAGTAAAAACTTTACCTCAACTTTGCCGCTTGAGTGATGGTCCTCAGTTTTTTCATTAGCGACTGGACTTGTTCGAGGTCCTGTTCGTGCGGGTCCAGTAGCGTTCGGACTGCGAGGTTTAGCGAAAGTCGGTTGCGCTCGTAGTGCAAGATCATGCGAGCCAACTGAAAAGTCTCTAGTTTGTTGGAGGTAGGTGGAATGGCAGACATCATCATGTATGTGTTGGGCTCCGCGGTGATCTTCCTGCGCTTGAGGATCCGATCAGCAAAGTCTAGCTTGACCGATTCCTCTACTGGGTCGCTGCTCCTGCTGGTCGCACGTTGAAAGGACCTCAGTGCCTATTTTTCAGCACTCGTCAGGTCCTTCTCATGGCCACCAGGAACTTTGACCACACCACCTTCAAAATCTGGAGAGTGCACGATATCCGCTCTTGGAGCTAAATAACCTTAGAAAATAAAATAAAAGGAAAAGCTTACCGGGATAGGTGGTGTAACTTGGTTTTATCTCCAGCAGCCCATCCAGCAGATCGCGAGCGTCAAGAAGGTTAAGCTCGCCCGACTGTAATTTCTTAAAAAATTGACTCGATGTCGCCCATTTCCGTCAGCAGCGCTTTGGGTCTGCGATTAGTGGCTGATGACGATAGTAGCTCGACCTGATCTTCGTCGTCCGCGTCTAAAAGCTCGCGGAGATCAAGATAGCGAGCCAGCATCGCGTACGTCGACCCACAACGGGTTTGCTGACGCAGCTTGGACCGGAGTGGTGTCTTCAGTCTATTAAAAATAAAAAGAAGAATTAAATTAACTACTTTAAAATATACAATAGTAAAACCTTTACCTCAACTCTGCCGCTTGAGTGATGCTCCTCAGTTTTTTCATTAGCGACTGGACTTGTTCGAGGTCCTGTTCGTGCGGGTCCAGTAGCGTTCGGACTGCGAGGTTTAGCGAAAGTCGGTTGCGCTCGTAGTGCAAGATCATGCGAGCCATACTGAACAGCCTCTAGTTTGTTGGAGGTAGGTGGAATGGCAGACATCATCGTGTATGTGTTGGGCTCCGCGGTGATCTTCCTGCGCTTGAGGATCCGATCAGCAAAGTCTAGCTTGACCGATTCCTCTACTGGGTCGCTGCTCCTGCTGGTCGCACGTTGAAAGGACCTCAGTGCCTCTTTTTCAGCACTCGTCAGGTCCTTCTCATGGCCACCAGGAACTTTGACCACACCACCTTCAAAATCTGGAGAGTGCACGATATCCGCTCTTGGGGCTAAATAACCTTAGAAAATAAAATAAAAGCAAAACCTTACCGAGATAGGTGGTGAAACTTGGTTTTATCTCCAGCAGCCCATCCAGCAGATCGCGAGCGTCAAGAAGGTTAACTGTAATTTCTTAAAAAAATGACTTGATGTCGCCCATTTCCGTCACCAGCGCTTTGGGTCTGCGATTAGTGGCTGGTGACGATAGTAGCTCGACCACATCTTCGTTGTCCGCGTTTATAAATTCGCGGAGATCAAGATAGCGAGCCAGCATCGCGTACGTCGACCCACAACGGGTTGCTGACGCAGCTTGGAACGGAGTGATGGCTTCATTATATTAAAAATAAAAAAAAGAATTAAAATAACTAATTTAACATATACAATAGTAAAACCTTTACCTCAACTTTGCCGCTTGGGTGATGGTCCTCAGATTTTTCATTAGCGACTGGACTCGTTCGAGGTCCTGTTCGTGTGGGTCCAGTAGCGTTCGGACTGCGAGGTTTAGCAAAAGTCGGTTGCGCTCGTAGTGCAAGATCATTCGAGCCATACTGAACAGCCTCTAGTTTGTTGGAGGTAGGTGGAATGGCAGACATCATCGTGTATGTGTTGGGCTCCGTGGTGATCTTCTTGCGCTTGCGGATCCGATTAGCAAAGCCTAGCTTGACCGATTCCTCTACTGGGTCGCTGGTCCTGCTGGTCGCACGTTGAAAGGGCCTCAGTGCCTCTTTTTCAGCACTCGTCAGGTCCTTCTCATGGCCACCAAGAACTTTGACCACACCACCTTCCAAATCTGGAGAGTGCACGATATCCGCTCTTGGGGCTAAATAGCCTTAGAAAATAAAATAAAAGCAAAATCTTACCGAGATAGGTGGTGAAACTTGGTTTTATCTCCCGCAGCCCATCCAGCAGATCGCGAGCGTCAAGAAGGTTAAGCTCGCCCGACTGTAATTCCTTAAAAAATTGACTCGATGTCGCCCATTTCCGTCAGCAGCGCTTTGGGTCCGCGATTAGAGGCTGGTGACGATAGTAGCTCGACCACATCTTCGTCGTCCGCGTTTATAAATTCGCGGAGATCAAGATAGCGAGCCAGCATCGCGTACGTCGACCCACAACGGGTTTGCTGACGCAGCTTGGACCGGAGTGGTGTCTTCATTATATTAAAAATAAAAAGAAGAATTAAAATAACTAATTTAACATATACAATAGTAAAACCTTTACCTCAACTTTGCCGCTTGGGTGATGGTCCTCAGATTTTTCATTAGCGACTGGAGTCCTGTTCGTGTGTGTCCAGTAGCGTTCGGACTGCGAGGTTTAGCGAAAGTCGGTTGCGCTCGTAGTGCAAGATCATGCGAGTCATACTGAACAGCCTCTAGTTTGTTGGAGGTAAGTGGAATGGCAGACATCATCGTGTATGTGTTGGGCTCCGTGGTGATCTTCCTGCGCTTGAGGATCCGATCAGCAAAGTCTAGCTTGACCGATCCTCTACTGGGTCGCTGCTCCTGCTGGTCGCACGTAGAAAGGACCTTAGTGCCGCTTTTTCAGCACTCGTCAGGTCCTTCTCATGGCCATCAAGAACTTTGACCACACCATCTTCCAAATCTGGAGAGTGCACGATATCCGCTCTTGGGGCTAAATAACCTTAGAAAATAAAATAAAAGCAAAAGCTTACCGAGATAGGTGGTGAAACTTGGTTTTATCTCCAGCAGCCCATCCAGCAGATCGCGAGCGTCAAGAAGGTTAAGCTCGCCCGACTGTAATTTCTAAAACAAATGACTCGATATCGCCCATTTCCGTCAGCAGCGCTTTGGGTCTGCGATTAGTGGCTGGTGACGATAGTAGCTCGACCTGATCTTCGTCGTCCGCGTCTAAAAGCTCGCGGAGATCAAGATAGCGAGCCAGCATCGCGTACGTCGACCCACAACGGGTTTGCTGACGCAGCTTGGAACGGAGTGATGTCTTCATTATATTAAAAATAAAAATAAGAATTAAAATAACTAATTTAACATATACAATAGTAAAACCTTTACCTCAACTTTGCCGCTTGAGTGATGGTCCTCAGTTTTTTCATTAGCGACTGGACTTGCTCGAGGTCCTGTTCGTGCGGGTCCAGTAGCGTTCGGACTGCGAGGTTTAGCGAAAGTCGGTTGCGCTCGTAGTGCAAGATCATTCGAGCCATACTGAACAGCCTCTAGTTTGTTGGAGGTAGGTGGAATGGCAGACATCATCGTGTATGTGTTGGGCTCCGTGGTGATCTTCCTGCGCTTGAGGATCCGATCTGCAAAGCCTAGCTTGACCGATTCCTCTACTGGGTCGCTGGTCCTGCTGGTCGCACGTTGAAAGGGCCTCAGTGCCTCTTTTTCAGCACTCGTCAGGTCCTTCTCATGGCCACCAAGAACTTTGACCACACCACCTTCAAAATCTGGAGAGTGCACGATATCCGCTCTTGGGGCTAAATAGCCTTAGAAAATAAAATAAAAGCAAAAGCTTACCGAGATAGGTGGTGAAACTTGGTTTTATCTCCAGCAGCCCATCCAGCAGATCGCGAGCGTCAAGAGGGTTAAGCTCGCCCGACTGTAATTTCTTTGAAATTGACTCGATGTCGCCCATTTCCGTCAGCAGCGCTTTGGGTCTGCGATTAGAGGCTGGTGACGATAGTAGCTCGACCTGATCTTCGTCGTCCGCGTCTAAAAGCTCGCGGAGATCAAGATAGCGAGCCAGCATCGCGTACGTCGACCCACAACGGGTTTGCTGACGCAGCTTGGAACGGAGTGATGTCTTCATTATATTAAAAATAAAAAAAAGAATTAAAATAACTAATTTAACATATACAATAGTAAAACCTTTACCTCAACTTTGCCGCTTGGGTGATGGTCCTCAGATTTTTCATTAGCGACTGGAGTCCTGTTCGTGTGGGTCCAGTAGCGTTCGGACTGCGAGGTTTAGCAAAAGTCGGTTGCGCTCGTAGTGCAAGATCATGCGAGCCAACTGAACAGCCTCTAGTTTGTTGGAGGTAGGTGGAATGGCAGACATCATCGTGTATGTGTTGGGCTCCGTGGTGATCTTCCTGCGCTTGAGGATTCGATCAGCAAAGCCTAGCTTGACCGATTCCTCTACTGGGTCGCTGCTCCTGCTGGTCGCACGTTGAAAGGACCTCAGTGCCTCTTTTTCAGCACTCGTCAGGTCCTTCTCATGGCCACCAAGAACTTTGACCACACCACCTTCCAAATCTGGAGAGTGCACGATATCCGCTCTTGGGGCTAAATAGCCTTAGAAAATAAAATAAAAGCAAAATCTTACCGAGATAGGTGGTGAAACTTGGTTTTATCTCCAGCAGCCCATCCAGCAGATCGCGAGCGTCAAGAGGGTTAAGCTCGCCCGACTGTAATTCCTTAAAAAATTGACTCGATGTCGCCCATTTCCGTCAGCAGCGCTTTGGGTCCGCGATTAGAGGCTGGTGACGATAGTAGCTCGACCTGATCTTCGTCGTCCGCGTTTATAAATTCGCGGAGATCAAGATAGCGAGCCAGCATCGCGTACGTCGACCCACAACGGGTTTGCTGACGCAGCTTGGAACGGAGTGATGTCTTCATTATATTAAAAATAAAAATAAGAATTAAAATAACTAATTTAACATATACAATAGTAAAACCTTTACCTCAACTTTGCCGCTTGGGTGATGGTCCTCAGATTTTTCATTAGCGACTGGACTCGTTCGAGGTCCTGTTCGTGTGGGTCCAGTAGCGTTCGGACTGCGAGGTTTAGCGAAAGTCGGTTGCGCTCGTAGTGCAAGATCATTCGAGCCATACTGAACAGCCTCTAGTTTGTTGGAGGTAGGTGGAATGGCAAACATCATCGTGTATGTGTTGGGCTCCGCGGTGATCTTCCTGCGCTTGAGGATCCGATCAGCAAAGCCTAGCTTGACCGATTCCTCTACTGGGTCGCTGCTCCTGCTGGTCGCACGTTGAAAGGACCTCAGTGCCTCTTTTTCAGCACTCGTCAGGTCCTTCTCATGGCCACCAAGAACGTTGACCACACCACCTTCAAAATCTGGAGAGTGCACGATATCCGCTCTTGGGGCTAAATAACCTTAGAAAATAAAATAAAAGCAAAAACTTACCGAGATAGGTGGTGAAACTTGGTTTTATCTCCAGCAGCCCATCCAGCAGATCGCGAGCGTCAAGAAGGTTAAGGCCGTGTTCGCAGATAGTCTCATTTCCAGAAAACGAACATTTCGGCTGGTCTCGCTCAAGAAGCGTCAGTTCCGAAAACGACATTTTAGAAAAACGTGTTCGCACGAAAGTCAATCTCGTCATTATATCGATGGACAGTAAAACGAGGTGGAAGACCAAGAAATAGTGACCACCAGTTTCCGAACACAAGCAAACTTCAAGATGGACCAGCCAACGGAGGACGAAGTCGAGGAAGATATGATGCTACTACTCGCGCTAGAGCTTCTCATCGATGACAGCAGTGACGACGATGACCTCGCGCCTGCAGACAAGATCCCGCGGCTCCTTGGGATGACTTCAGAGAACGGAAAGAGGCCGTTCGAGGCGATTTACAACTCGCGGAATCGCTCGCTGTTTCGTGACCATTTCCGTATGAGCCGCTCATCGTTCGATGTGCTCTTTGACCGCTGCGCGCGATTTTTCCCCGAGACGATACGTGACCAGCGGGAGGCGCTCGGGGTGACACTGGACTGACTTGGGAGTGCGCTAGCGTGCTGAAAGCAGGAGATATGCTTTGATTTGTCGTACTCGACCGTGCACAAGTATAGAATGTTGGGGTTGACGGCAATCTTACGTGGTCTTGGCGATTTGATGGTGCTTCCTACGCGCGTTCCTTCCAAGTTCAAGACAAAGCTCCCCTACTTTGACCAAGCGATATGTGCAATTGATGGTGCTTACATCCCTATCACCGTTGCTCGAGCCGACTGTGACCGTTTCCGGAACCGAAAAGGATGGATCTCCACAAACGTACTCGTTGCCAGCGATTGGAGCATGCGCGTGTGCTTTGCATACGTGGGAGCAGAAGGCAGTGCGCATGACGCGACCGTATTGGACTGGAGCAAGTTGATTGCGATGGTTCCCGAGGATATATTCGTTCTCGCAGACGCTGGATACGGTCTTACCGAGAAGGTTTTGACGCCATTCAGAAGCACACGGGACCACTTGAAGGAATGGGCGAAGAGACCGAACGGCCGGCCTCAAACCCCACAGGAGCTGTTCAATCTGCGCCACGCTAAGGTTCGCAACATCGTTGAGCGACTTATTGGTATCCTAAAACGCCGGTTCCGAGTGCTTCGCAGCGGTATGGAATGCGAATTCCCGACAACTAAATCCGTCATCTACGCGTGTATGTTGCTGCACAACTTCATTCGGGCCGTAGACGCCAGCGATCAGGCTTAGGATCTATCGCAGGTCCCTTGATTCGTCGGCACAGAGCGCGACAGGCAAGCACAGCAAACCAATAGTGATGAGGCGCCTCCGCAGGACGCTGACTCTCCACAAGAACACGTAGATGACGCAGCGCGGATCCGATTTGACTTCAGCAACGGCACGGCGTGGCGATCTTGGATGGCACAAGCCATGTGGGACGAGTATGTAGAGTTTCAGCGGCCCCCAGAGGAGGCTAGCTCCGGTGAGAGCGACTACGCGACCAGCGAGGACGGCCAGGGAGCTGAAGATCGAGATAGCGATATTCAAGAAGAGGATCTATAGAATGGAACGATAATCACGTAGCGATTCGAGAAGCACGCGCACTAAAAACAACGCATAATACGTTGACGACCACATATGAGGGCCATCTAGACTTACGGTGAGTGAGATGGCGAAAACCCCGTGTCATCATAGTCTTCGCAGTCCTTGCTTCCCGCCTCCGAGCGCTTGGCTGAGCGATCTTCATCTCGAAATACTCGGTGACTACTTTCATCATCGCGATCTTCTCGTTTCCACCGCTTTTTGATTTCTCGGCTTCTCGGTGCTCCGCTTGAGCACCACCACGAATGCGTTTGATATTTTCCTTCCGCTTTTGAGCACTTGGTGGATCTGCAACTCACGTGCCATCTTCTGCGGCCGAGTCCAGATTTGACAAAACGTCATCGAGCGTCGACGCGCTTTCACCAGTTGCACGAGCATCACCTGCACGATCCCGTCAGCTCTCATATCTAGGCCACATTTGATCCATCTCACTCACCGGCAATGTGGCTGCATACAACATGATGCTCAAAGCCTTCTTCGCGGAACTGAAGCAAACGCGCCTTCTGCTTGGGCTTGGCCGCAAGTAGACGCTCCCACGCATCTTCTCCCATGGTTGTCTTTCCTGTCGTGGAACACACACCAACTCCACTCAAACTCGAAATGTATTTGAACAGATCGTAGTCGTTCATGATGCGATCGAGCTTGGACTTGTACTGCGCTATGAGCAGCAATCAAACCGTTCACAGCAGTCAGCACCAGAGGATAGACCCATACAATATCAGCTCCCACCTTTCTCGCGTTCAACTCCAAACTCGGCGTTGAGCTTTTTGACGATGTCTGTCCATCCTTTTGCTTTGATTCCCTTGTCGGCCTTGTACGACGGATTGTTGCGCGCCTCCAGGAACGCGTCTAGGAACTTCTTGACTTGATCTTCGTTCCACTTGGCCCGGTCTGACGTCATTGAGCTCGGCGTTATTGCGCGCGACGCTCGTGTGTGCTTTTCCGCGCTCTCCGTTCGTGCCGTTTCCCTTTGTGAAGCGCCAAAGGAAATGCCTGCGACCATCACTCCTATGTCACAAGAGAGGGGGTCACAAGAGAGGGGGTCCAAGATGAAGCCGAAAATTCGGCTGTGAAGTCGAATTTTGAAATGATTCATTTTGGGGTCAAAGTGGGGTTTCCCTTTTCTCGTGTTTACGGGCTTCACTTTCTCGAAAATAGCATTTTGGGCTCGAAATGAACATTTTAGCAGGTGCGCTAACACGGCCTAAGCTCGCCCGACTGTAATTTCTAAAACAAATGACTCGATATCGCCCATTTCCGTCACCAGCGCTTTGGGTCTGCGATTAGTGGCTGGTGACGATAGTAGCTCGACCACATCTTCGCCGTTCGCGTTTATAAATTCGAGGAGATCAAGATAGCGAGCCAGCATCGCGTACGTCGGACCCACAACGGGTTTCTGCCGCAGCTTGGCCCGGAGTGGTGTCTTCAGTCTATTAAAAATAAAAGAAGAATTAAAATAACTAATTTAACATATACAATAGTAAAACCTTTACCTCAACTTTGCCGCTTGAGTGATGGTCCTCAGTTTTTTCATTAGCGACTGGACTCGTTCGAGGTCCTGTTCGTGCGGGTCCAGTAGCGTTCGGACTGCGAGGTTTAGCGAAAGTCGGTTGCGCTCGTAGTGCAAGATCATGCGAGCCATACTGAACAGCCTCTAGCTTGTTGGAGGTAGATGGAATGGCAGACATCATCGTGTATGTGTTGGGCTCCGCTATGATCTTCCTGCGCTTGAGGATCCGATCAGCAAAGCCTAGCTTGACCGATTCCTCTACTGGGTCGCTGCTCCTGCTGGTCGCACGTTGAAAGGACCTCAGTGCCTCTTTTTCAGCACTCGTCAGGTCCTTCTCATGGCCACCAGGAACTTTGAGCACACCACCCTCAAAATCTGGGAGAGTGCACGATATCCCGCTCTTGGGGCTAAATAACCTTTAGAAGAAAAACATAAAAGCAAAAGCTTACCGACGATAGTGTGGTGAAACTTGGTTTTTATCTTCCAGCGGCCCATCCAGCAGATCGCGAGCGTCAAGAAGGTTAAGCTCGCCCGACTGTAATTTCTTAAAAAATTGACTCGATGTCGCCCATTTCCGTCAGCAGCGCTTTGGGTCTGTGATGAGTGGCTGGTGACGATAGTAGCTCGACCACATCTTCGTTGTCCGCGTTTACAAATTCGCGGAGATCAAGATAGCGAGCCAGCATCGCGTACGTCGACCCACAACGAGTTTGCTGACGCAGCTTGGACCGGAGTGGTGTCTTCAGTCTATTAAAAAAAAAATTAACATAACTAATTTAACATATACAATAGTAAAAACTTTACCTCAATTTTGCCGCTTGAGTGATGGTCCTCAGTTTTTTCATTAGCGACTGGACTTGTTCGAGGTCCTGTTCGTGCGGGTCCAGAAGCGTTCGGACTGCGAGGTTTAGCGAAAGTCGGTTGCGCTCGTAGTGCAAGATCATGCGAGCCATACTGAACAGTCTCTAGTTTGTTGGAGGTAGGTGGAATGGCAGACATCATCGTGTATGTGTTGGGCTCCGCGGTGATCTTCCTGCGCTTGAGGATCCGATCAGCAAAGCCCAGCTTGACCGATTCCTCTACTGGGTCGCTGCTCCTGCTGGTCGCACGTTGAAAGGACCTCAGTGCCTCTTTTCAGCACTCGTCAGGTCCTTCTCATGGCCACCAAGAACTTTGACCACACCACCTTCAAAATCTGGAGAGTGCACGATATCCGCTCTTGGGGCTAAATAACCTTAGAAAATAAAATAAAAGGAAAAGCTTACCGAGATAGGTGGTGAAACTTGGTTTTATCTCCAGCGGCCCATCCAGCAGATCGCGAGCGTCAAGAAGGTTAAGCTCGCCCGACTGTAATTTCTAAAACAAATGACTCGATATCGCCCATTTCCGTCACCAGCGCTTTGGGTCTGCGATTAGTGGCTGATGACGATAGTAGCTCGACCTGATCTTCGTCGTCCGCGTCTAAAAGCTCGCGGAGATCAAGATAGCGAGCCAGCATCGACGTGACGTCGACCCACAACGGGTTTGCTGACGCAGCTTGGTGA
>NW_003303755.1:2579367-2588919 GCF_000142945.1 Phytophthora infestans T30-4
TTCAGTCCTGTTCGTGCGGGTCCAGTAGCGTTCGAACTGCGAGGTTTAGCGAAAGTCGGTTGCGCTCGTAGTGCAAGATCATGCGAGTCATACTGAACAGCCTCTAGTTTGTTGGAGGTAGGTGGAATGGCAGACATCATCGTGTATGTGTTGGGCTCCGTTGGTGATCTTCTTGCGCCTTCGGATTCCGATCTGCGAAGCCATGAGCTTGACCGAATCCCTCTACTGGGTCGCTGCTCCTGCTGGTCGCAGGTTGAAAGGACCTCAGTGCCTCTTTTTCAGCACTCGTCAGGTCCTTCTCATGGCCACCAAGAACTTTGACCACACCACCTTACCAAATCTGGAGAGTGCACGATATCCGCTCTTGGGGCTAAATAACCTTAGAAAATAAAATAAAAGCAAAAACTTACCGAGATAGGTGGTGAAACTTGGTTTTATCTCCAGCAGCCCCATCCAGCAGATCGCGAGCGTCAAGAAGGTTAAGCTCGCCCCGACTGTAATTTCTAAAACAAATGACTCGATATCGCCCATTTCCGTCACCAGCGCTGTGGTTCTGCGATTAGTGGCTGGTGACGATAGTAGCTCGACCTGATTTTCGTCGTCCGCGTCTAAAAGCTCGCGGAGATCAAGATAGCGAGCCAGCATCGCGTACGTCGACTCACAACGGGTTTGCTGACGCAGCTTGGACCGGAGTGGTGTCTTCAGTCTATTAAAAATAAAAAGAAGAATTAACATAGTTAATTTAAAATATACAATAGTAAAACCTTTACCTCAACTTTGCCGCTTGGGTGATGGTCCTCAGCTTTTCATTAGCGACTGGACTTGTTCGAGGTCCTGTTCGTGCGGGTCCAGTAGCGTTCGGACTGCAAGGTTTAGCGAAAGTCGGTTGCGCTCGTAGTGCAAGATCATGCGAGTCATACTGAACAGCCTCTAGTTTGTTGGAGGTAGGTGGAATGGCAGACATCATCGTGTATGTGTTGGGCTCCGTGGTGATCTTCTTGCGCTTGTGGATCCGATCTGCAAAGCCTAGCTTGACCGATTCCTCTACTGGGTCGCTGCTCCTGTTGGTCGCACGTTGAAAGGACCTCAGTGCCGCTTTTTCAGCACTCGTCAGGTCCTTCTCATGGCCACCAGGAACTTTGACCACACCACCTTCAAAATCTGGAGAGTGCACGATATCCGCTCTTGGGGCTAAATAACCTTAGAAAATAAAATAAAAGCAAAAGCTTACCGAGATAGGTGGTGAAACTTGGTTTTATCTCCAGCAGCCCATCCAGCAGATCGCGAGCGTCAAGAAGGTTAAGCTCACCCGACTGTAATTTCTTGGAACATTGACAACGATGTCGCCCATTTCCGTCAGCAGCGCTTTGGGTCTCCTATGGTGGCTGGTGACGATAGTAGCTCGACCTGGTCTTTGTCGTCCGCGTCTTAAAGCTCGCGGACATCATTCTTTCGTTGTCCGCGTCGCGTACGTCGACCAACAACGGGTTTGCTGACGCAGCTTGGGCCGGAGTGGTGTCTTCAGTCTATTACAAATAAAAAAAGAATTAAAAAAACTAATCTAAAATTTAAAATTGTAAAAACTATAAGTTAACAAAGCCCCTTTACCTCATACTTTGCCGTTTTTTGATTAACGACTGGACTTGTTCGAGGTCCTGTTCGTGTGGGTCCAGGAGCTGTTCGGAGGGCGAGGTTTAGTGAAAATCGGTTGCGCTCGTAGTGCAAGATCATGCGAGTCATACTGAACAGCCTCTAGTTTGTTGGAGGTCCAGGTGGAATGGCGAGACCATCATGGTTTAGTGTGTAGGGCTCCGCGTTGGCCTTCCTGCGGTAGTGGCAGAAGATCATGCGAAGCCATTACTTGAACGAACCCTCTAGTTTTGTTGGAGGTCCTTAGGGTTGGAAATGGCAAGGACATCCATCGTGTATGTTGTTGGGCTTCCGGGGCGGTGATCCTTCCCTGGGCCGCTTGTGGAAATCCGATCAAGCAAAGCCTTTAAAGCTTTGGACCGATTCCTCTACTGGGTCGCTGCTCCTGGGCCTTGGTCGCACGTTGAAAAGGAAACCTCAAGTTGCCTCTTTTTCAGCACTTCGTCAGGTTCCTTCTCTTGGGGCCCACCAGGAAACCTTTGAAACCACAACCACCTTCAAAATCCTTGGAGAGGAGTTTACGATATCCGCTCTTGGGCCTAAATAACCTTAGAAAATAAAATAAAAGCAAAAACTTACCGAGATAGGTGGTGAAACTTGGCTTTATCTCCAGCAGCCCATCCAGCAGATCGCGAGTGTCAAGAAGGTTAAGCTCGCCCGACTGTAATTTCTTAAAAAATTGACTCGATGTCGCCCATTTCCGTCAGCAGCGCTTTGGGTCTGCGATTAGAGGCTGGTGACGATAGTAGCTCGACGTGATCTTCGTCGTCCGCGTCTAAAAGCTCGCGGAGATCAAGATAGCGAGCCAGCATCGCGTACGTCGACCCACAACGGGTTTGCTGACGCAGCTGGGCCGGAGTGGTGTCTTGAGTCTATTATAAAAAAAGAATTAAAATTACTAATTTAAAATGTACAATAGTAAAGCCTTTACCTCAACTTTGCCGCTTGAGTGATGGTCCTCAGTTTTTTCATTAGCGACTGGACTCGTTCGAGGTCCTGTTCGTGCGGGTCCAGTAACGTTCGGACTGCGAGGTTTAGCGAAAGTCGGTTGCGCTCGTAGTGCAAGATCATGCGAGCCATACTGAACAACCTCTAGTTTGTTGGAGGTAGGTGGAATGGCAGACATCATCGTGTATGTGTTGGGCTCCGTGGTGATCTTCTTGCGCTTGCGGATCCGATCTGCAAAGCCTAGCTTGACCGATTCCTCTACTGGGTCGCTGCTCCTGCTGGTCGCACGTTGAAAGGACCTCAGTGTCTCTTTTTCAGCACTCGTCAGGTCCTTCTCATGGCCACCAGGAACTTTGACCACACCACCTTCAAAATCTGGAGAGTGCACGATATCCGCTCTTGGGGCTAAATAGCCTTAGAAAATAAAATAAAAGCAAAAACTTACCGAGATAGGTGGTGAAACTTGGTTTTATCTCCAGCAGCCCATCCAGCAGATTGCGAGCGGCAAGAAGGTTAAGCTCGCCCGACTGTAATTTCTAAAAAAAATGACTCGATGTCGCCCATTTCCGTCACCAGCGCTTTGGGTCTGCGATTAGAGGCTGGTGACGATAGTAGCTCGACCACATCTTCGTCGTCCGCGTCTAAAAGCTCGCGGAGATCAAGATAGCGAGCCAGCATCGCGTACGTCGACCCACAACGGGTTTGCTGACGCAGCTTGGACCGGAGTGGTGTCTTCAGGCTATTATAAAAAAAGAAATACCATAACTAATTTAAAATATACAATAGTAAAGCCTTTACCTTAACTTTGCCGCTTAAGTGATGGTCCTCTGTTTTTCATTAGCGACTGGACTTGTTCGAGGTCCTGGTCGTGCGGGTCCGGAGCGTTCGGAACGGCAGGGTTAAAGAAAGTCGGTTGCGCTCGTAGTGCAAGAATCTGCCAAGCATACTGAACAACCTCTAAGTTGTTGGAGGGAGGTGGAATGGCAGACATCATCGGGGATGTGTTGGGCTCCGCGGTGATCTTCCTGCGCTTGAGGAATCGATCAGCAAAGCCTAACTTGACCGATTCCTCTACTGGGTCGCTGCTCCTGCTGGTCGCACGTTGAAAGGACCTCAGTGCCTCTTTTTCAGCACTCGTCAGGTTCTTCTCATGGCCACCAAGAGCTTTGACCACACCACCTTCAAAATCTGGAGAGTGCACGATATCCGCTCTTGGGACTAAATAACCTTCGAAAATAAAGGAAAAACTTACCGAGATAGGTGGTAAAACTTGGTTTTATCTCCAGCAGCCCATCCAGCAGATCGCGAGCGTCAAGAAGGTTAAGCTCGCCCGACTGTAATTTCTTAAAAAAATTGACTCGATGTCGCCCATTTCCGTCTGCAGCGCTTTGGGTCTGCGATTAGTGGCTGGTGACGATAGTAGCTCGACCTGATCTTCGTCGTCCGCGTCTAAAAGCTCGCGGAGATCATGATAACGAGCCAGCATCGCGTACGCTCGAATCCACACACGCGATTGTCTGACGCAGCCTGGAACGCGAAGTGGTGTTCTCTTCAGGCTATTATATAAAAAGAAATACCCATAAACTCAATTTAAATATACACATAGTAAAAACTCTTACCTCAACTCTTGCCGCCCTTAGTGAATGTGTCCTCCTCGTTTTTTCCATAACGCAACTGCGAATCGTTCGCAGTCCTGTTCGTGCGGTCCAGTAGCGTTCGACTGCGAGGTTTAGCGAAAGTCGGTTGCGCTCGTAGTGCAAGATCATGCGAGCCATACTGAACAGCATTTAGTTTGTTGGAGGTAGGTGGAATGGCAGACATCATCGTGTATGTGTTGGGCTCCGCGGTGATCTTCCTGCGCTTGAGGATCCGATCAGCAAAGCCCAGCTTGACCGATTCCTCTACTGGGTCGCTGCTCCTGCTGGTCGCACGTTGAAAGGACCTCAGTGCCTCTTTTTCAGCACTCGTCAGGTCCTTCTCATGGCCACCAAGAACTTTGACCACACCACCTTCAAAATCTGGAGAGTGCACGATATCCGCTCTTGGGGCTAAATAACCTTAGAAAATAAAATAAAAGCAAAACCTTACCGAGATAGGTGGTGAAACTTGGTTTTATCTCCAGCAGCCTATCCAGCAGATCGTGAGCGTCAAGAAGGTTAAGCTCGCCCGACTGTAATTTCTTAAAAAATTGACTCGATGTCGCCCATTTCCGTCAGCAGCGCTTTGAGTCTGCGATTAGTGGCTGGTGACGATAGTAGCTCGACCTGATCTTCGTCGTCCGCGTCTAAAAGCACGCGGAGATCAAGATAGCGAGCCAGCATCGCGTACGTCGACCCACAACGGGTTTGCTGACGCAGCTTGGACCGGAGTGGTGTCTTCAGTCTATTAATAAAAAAAAAGAATTAAAATGACTAATCTAAAATATACAATAGTAAAAACTTTACCTCAACTTTGCCGCTTGAGTGATGGTCCTCAGTTTTTTCATTAACGACTGGACTTGTTCGAGGTCCTGTTCGTGCGGGTTCAGTAGCGTTCGGACTGCGAGGTTTAGCGAAAATCGGTTGCGCTCGTAGTGCAAGATCATGCGAGTCATACTGAACAGCCTCTAGTTTGTTGGAGGTAGGTGGAATGGCAGACATCATCGTGTATGTGTTGGGTTCCGCGGTGATCTTCCTGCGCTTGAGGATCCGATCAGCAAAGCCCAGCTTGACCTATTCCTCTACTGGGTCGCTGCTCCTGCTGGTCGCACGTTGAAAGGACCTCAGTGCCTCTTTTTCAGCACTCGTCAGGTCCTTCTCATGGCCACCAAGAACTTTGACCACACCACCTTCAAAATCTGGAGAGTGCACGATATCCGCTCTTGGGGCTAAATAACCTTAGAAAATAAAATAAAAGCAAAAACTTACCGACATAGGTGGTGAAACTTGGTTTTATCTCCAGCAGCCCATCCAGCAGATCGCGAGTGTCAAGAAGGTTAAGCTCGCCCGACTGTAATTTCTTAAAAAATTGACTCGATGTCGCCCATTTCCGTCAGCAGCGCTTTGGGTCTGCGATTAGAGGCTGGTGACGATAGTAGCTCGACGTGATCTTCGTCGTCCGCGTCTAAAAGCTCGCGGAGATCAAGATAGCGAGCCAGCATCGCGTACGTCGACCCACAACGGGTTTGCTGACGCAGCTTGAACCGGAGTGGTGTCTTCAGTCTATTAAAAATAAAAAAAAGAATTTAAATTACTAATTTAACATATACAATAGTAAAACCTTTACCTCAACTTTGCCGCTTGAGTGATGGTCCTCCGTTTTCTCATTAGCGACTGGACTTGTTCGAGGTCCTGTTCGTGCGGGTCCAGTAGCGTTCGGACTGCGAGGTTTAGCGAAAGTCGGTTGCGCTCGTAGTGCAAGATCATGCGAGCCATACTGAACAGCCTCTAGGTTGTTGGAGGTAGGTGGAATGGCAGACATCATCGTGTATGTGTTGGGCTCCGCGGTGATATTTCTGCGCTTGAGGATCCGATCAGCAAAGCCCAGCTTGACCGATTCCTCTACTGGGTCGCTGCTCCTGCTGGTCGCACGTTGAAAGGACCTCAGTGCCTCTTTTTCAGCACTCGTCAGGTCCTTCTCATGGCCACCAGGAACTTTGACCACACCACCCTCAAAATCTGGAGAGTGCACGATATCCGCTCTTGGGGCTAAATAACCTTAGAAAATAAAATAAAAGCAAAAACTTACCGACATAGGTGGTGAAACTTGGTTTTATCTCCAGCAGCCCATCCAGCAGATCGCGAGCGTCAAGAAGGTTGAGCTCGCCCGACTGTAATTTCTTAAAAAATTGACTCGATGTCGCCCATTGCCGTCAGCAGCGCTTTGGGTCTGCGATTAGAGGCTGGTGACGATAGTAGCTCGACGTGATCTTCGTCGTCCGCGTCTAAAAGCACGAGGAGATCCAGATAGCGAGCCAGCATCGCGTACGTCGACCCACAACGGGTTTGCTGACGCAGCTTGGACCGGAGTGGTGTCTTCAGTCTATTAAAAAATAAAAAGAATTTAAATTACTAAATTAACATATACAATAGTAAAGCCTTTACCTCAACTTTGCCGCTTAAGTGATGGTCCTCAGTTTTTTCATTAACGACTGGACTTGTACGAGGTCCTGTTCGTGCGGGTCCAGTAGCGTTCGGACTGCGAGGTTTAGCGAAAGTCGGTTGCGCTCGTAGTGCAAGATCATGCGAGTCATACTGAACAGCCTCTAGCTTGTTGGAGGTAGGTGGAATGGCAAACATCATCGTGTATGTGTTGGGCTCCGCGGTGATCTTCCTGCGCTTGAGGATCCGATCAGCAAAGCCCAGCTTGACCGATTCCTCTACTGGGTCGCTGCTCCTGCTGGTCGCACGTTGAAAGGACCTCAGTGCCTCTTTTTCAGCACTCGTCAGGTCCTTCTCATGGCCACCAGGAACTTTGACCACATCACCTTCAAAATCTGGAGAGTGCACGATATCCGCTCTTGGGGCTAAATAACCTTAAAAAATAAAATAAAAGCAAAAACTTACCGAGATAGGTGGTGAAACTTGGTTTTATCTCCAGCAGCCCATCCAGCAGATCGCGAGCGTCAAGAAGGTTAACTGTAATTTCTTAAAAAATTGACTCGATGTCGCCCATTTCCGTCAGCAGCACTTTGGGTCTGCGATTAGTGGCTGGTGACGATAGTAGCTCGACCTGATCTTCGTCGTCCGCGTCTAAAAGCTCGCGGAGATCAAGCTAGCGAGCCAGCAGTACGTACGTCGACCCACAACGGGTTTGCTGACGCAGCTTGAACCGGAGTGGTGTCTTCAGTCTATTAAAAATAAAAAAAAGAATCAAAATAACTAATTTAAAATATACAATAGTAAAACCTTTACCTCAACTTTGCCGCTTGAGTGATGGTCCTCCGTTTTCTCATTAGCGACTGGACTTGTTCGAGGTCCTGTTCGTGCGGGTCCAGTAGCGTTCGGACTGCGAGGTTTAGCGAACGTCGGTTGCGCTCGTAGTGCAAGATCATGCGAGCCATACTGAACAGCCTCTAGCTTGTTGGAGGTAGGTGGAATGGCAGACATCATCGTGTATGTGTTGGGCTCCGCGGTGATCTTCCTGCGCTTGAGGATCCGATCAGCAAAGCCCAGCTTGACCGATTCCTCTACTGGGTCGCTGCTCCTGCTGGTCGCACGTTGAAAGGACATCAGTGCCTCTTTTTCAGCACTCGTCAGGTCCTTCTCAGGGCCACCAAGAACTTTGACCACACCACCCTGAAAATCTGGAGAGTGCACGATATCCGCTCTTGGGGCTAAATAACCTTAGAAAATAAAATAAAAGCAAAAACTTACCGAGATAGGTGGTGAAACTTGGATTTTATCTCCAGCAGCCCATCCAGCAGATCGTGAGCGTCAAGAAGGTTAAGCTCGCCCGACTGTAATTTCTTGGAAATTGACTCGATGTCGCCCATTTCCGTCAGCAGCGCTTTGGATCTGCGATTAGAGGCTGGTGACGATAGTAGCTCGACGTGATCTTCGTCGTCCGCGTCTAAAAGCTCGCGGAGATCAAGATAGCGAGCCAGCATCGCGTACGTCGACCCACAACGGGTTTGCTGACGCAGCTTGGACCGGAGTGGTGTCTTCAGTCTATTACAAATAAAAAAGAATTAAAATGACTAATCTAAAATATACAATAGTAAAAACTTTACCTCAACTTTGCCGCTTGAGTGATGGTCCTCAGTTTTTTCATTAACGACTGGACTTGTTCGAGGTCCTGTTCGTGCGGGTCCAGTAGCGTTCGGACTTCGAGGTTTAGCGAAAATCGGTTGCGCTCGTAGTGCAAGATCATGCGAGCCATACTGAACAGCCTTTAGTTTGTTGGAGGTAGGTGGAATGGCAGACATCATCGTGTATGTGTTGGGCTCCGTGGTGATCTTCTTGCGCTTGCGGATCCGATCTGCAAAGCCTAGCTTGACCGATTCCTCTACTGGGTCGCTGCTCCTGCTGGTCGCAGGTTGAAAGGACCTCAGTGCCTCTTTTTCAGCACTCGTCAGGTCCTTCTCATGGCCACCAGGAACTTTGACCACACCACCTTCAAAATCTGGAGAGTGCACGATATCCGCTCTTGGGGCTAAATAACCTTAGAAAATAAAATAAAAGCAAAAACTTACCGAGATAGGTGGTGAAACTTGGTTTTATCTCCAGCAGCCCATCCAGCAGATCGCGAGCGTCAAGAAGGTTAAGCTCGTTCGACTGTAAATTCTTAAAAAAATCGACTCGATATCGCCCATTTCCGTCAGCAGCGCTTTGGGTCTGCGATTAGTGGCTGGTGACGATAGTAGCTCGACCTGATCTTCGTCGTCCGCGTCTAAAAGCTCGCGGAGATCAAGTTAGCGAAGCCAGCATCGCCGTACGTCGACCCCCAACGGGTGTGCTGGCGCAGCTTGAACCGGAGTGGTTTCTTCCAGTCTATTAAAAAAAAAATAAAGAATTTAAATAACTAATCTAAAATATACAATAGTAAAACCGTTACCTCAACTTTGCCCGCCTGAGTGATGGTCCTCCGTTTTTCATTAGCGACTGGACTTGTTCGAGGTCCTGTTCGTGCGGGTCCAAGTAGCGTTCGGACTGCGAGGTTTAGCGAAAGTCGGTTGCGCTCGTAGTGCAAGATCATGCGAGCCATACTGAACAGCCTCTAGGTTGTTGGAGGTAGGTGGAATGGCAGACATCATCGTGTATGTGTTGGGCTTCGCGGTGATAATTCTGCGCTTGAGAATCCGATCAGCAAAGCCCAGCTTGACCGATTCCTCTACTGGGTCGCTGCTCCTGCTGGTCGCACGTTGAAAGGACCTCAGTGCCTCTTTTTTCAGCACTCGTCAGGTCCTTCTCATGACCACCAGGAACTTTGACCACACCACCCTCAAAATCCCGCAAGGCACGATATCCGCTCTTG
>NW_003303755.1:2590533-2593196 GCF_000142945.1 Phytophthora infestans T30-4
GAAGCATAGGATTAAATAGGAGGAGCCGAAAAGGCTCCCAGAAGATAACAGAGCAGAATTTTCCTAGTCCAAGACACGTGTACACTTTTCCGGTAAGTCCCTGCATAGGGCTGGATTATGCCTGCCGTCAATACTCGAGAGGCATAGCTTGTAGGGTATTGACTGGTAGCGCCAAGAGATTAGGTCGGTCCGGGTAGGACAAAGTCTCGCTACGCGCGAAAGAAAGTCCCGCATACTCAGCGGGCCGGTACGTCGGATAGCCCGGGTGCCGTAACACTTCTAGCTGAGCAGCCTCTGCGCTCGGTGACCTGTAAAAGCGCTCGCGCGCCGTCGTCCATCCTTTGGTGGAGGGCACAGGGTTGTGAACGAGCTCAGCCGAACCAAACTCGGCGGAGCCTCGGAAGTGATCTGACTTGGTTAGTCGGAACCGAGTGGAAGCGAGCCACTCGTCTGTCCCGGAAGGGCCGGACCGCGAGGGGACCACCCTCTGCGCAGGCCATACAACCGCCGACCTAACTCGGCGATTCGTTGTGGTTTGTGTAAGGAATCCACATCTGACGATATTTGTGTGTTCTACTACACCACACTGTTGCTTCAGCTGATCCCAAGTGGGAAATGCAGCGTCAACAGACGTGCCGCACGTTAGTGCCCATTCGCGAGCGCGACCTCCAAGCCTGGAGATAGCCAGCGCCACGCGCTGATGCTCAGACTGGAGCAGGGCCGATCCCATGGCCATCTCGACCTCACGGGTCCAGAGAAGGAGATTCTCTCCATCCTTCCCCTCGAAGGTTTTTACGCTCACCATGAGCGGTTTCAGTCTCATAGACTCTTCACGCGTCATCGACGCCGCCGCCGTTGCGGCGCTCATCTTCTCTGGACATGCTCCAAGAGCGCGTTCTCAGAACGATTCCAGCCTGGCAGTGACCGTCTCTGGACCCTGCGATGCAAGATGAGCCACGCCCTCCGGGCCAAGCAAGGACATAAGCTTAGTAAGCGCGTCCTGCTGCGCCGGGGGCAAATTCGCGAACACGGGGTGTTCCATCCTCGCAGAGGATATAGTCAACCGACTCAGGAGCGGGATTGACTACAAGTGCTACCAAGTGCAGCGGGGCTGCCGTAGCTTTAGCGTCAGAGGAAGACGTTCACTCAAAGAGTCACTGATACTAAGTTCCTTATCCAAAGGACACTTACAGCCCAAGACCAGGGCTCAAAGTTAACACCTTAACTTTTATGCTTCAAAACCAGAAGTGATTTATTTACTATTATTGCGGCCAAGCCGCCTAGGAGTAAATGTATCTCTTTAACTATCTAGCATAGTTAAACCTAATCAAATGCATAACGTGTGGCTTTCAGCCAACGTACTGAGAGACCTTGTTAACTCTCCAACTTATGTACTGAGAGTTTGTTAACTCGCCGGGTACTTCGTACCCCTGTGTGTTCCACACCATGTAACCCCGTTACAACTATCGTCATCAGCCACTAATCGCAGACCCAAAGCGCTGCTGACGGAAATGGGCGACATCGAGTCAATTTTTTAAGAAATTACAGTCGGGCGAGCTTAACCTTCTTGACGCTCGCGATCTGCTGGATGGGCTGCTGGAGATAAAACCAAGTTTCACCACCTATTTCGGTAAGCTTTTCCTTTTATTTTATTTTCTAAGGTTATTTAGCCCCAAGAGCGGATATCGTGCACTCTCCAGATTTTGAAGGTGGTGTGGTCAAAGTTCCTGGTGGCCATGAGCAGGACCTGACGAGTGCTGAAAAAGAGGCACTGAGGCCCTTTCAACGTGCGACCAGCAGGAGCAGCGACCCAGTAGAGGAATCGGTCAAGCTAGGCTTTGCTGATCGAATCCTCAAGCGTAGGAAGATCACCGCGAAGCCCAACACATATACGATGATGTCTGCCATTCCACCTACCTCCAACAAACTAGAGGCTGTTCAGTATGGCTCGCATGATCTTGCACTACGAGCGCAACCGACTTTCGCTAAACCTCGACGTCCGAACGCTACTGGACCCGCACGAACAGGACCTCGAACAAGTCCAGTCGCTAATGAAAAAACTGAGGACCATCACTCAAGCGGCAAAGTTGAGGTAAAGTTTTTACTATTGTATATTTTAAATTAGTTATTTTAATTCTTTTTTTATTTTTAATAGACTGAAGACACCACTCCGGTCCAAGCTGCGTCAGCAAACCCGTTGTGGGTCGACGTACGCGATGCTGGCTCGCTATCTTGATCTCCGCGAGCTTTTAGACGCGGACGACGAAGATCAGGTCGAGCTACTATCGTCATCAGCCACTAATCGCAGACCCAAAGCGCTGCTGACGGAAATGGGCGACATCGAGTCAATTTTTTAAGAAATTACAGTCGGGCGAGCTTAACCTTCTTGACGCTCGCGATCTGCTGGATGGGCCGCTGGAGATAAAACCAAGTTTCACCACCTATCTCGGTAAGGTTTGCTTTTATTTTATTTTCTAAGGTTATTTAGCCCCAAGAGCCGATATCCTGCACTCTCCAGAATTTGGAGGGGGGTGGGTCAGACTTCTTGTGGCCCATGAGGAAGACTGAACGAGTGCCGGGAAAGAGGCGACTGAGGTCTTTTCCACGTGCGACCAGGCAGGAGCAGCGAACGCAGGAGGAGGATTCGGTCAAGGCTAGGCTTT
>NW_003303755.1:2595453-2596624 GCF_000142945.1 Phytophthora infestans T30-4
GAGCGGATATCGTGCACTCTCCAGATTTTGAAGGTGGAGTGGTCAAAGTTCCTGGTGGCCATGAGAAGGACCTGACGAGTGCTGAAAAAGAGGCACTGAGGTCCTTTTCAACGTGCGACCAGCAGGAGCAGCGACCCAGTAGAGGAATCGGTCAAGCTAGACTTTGCTGATCGGATCCTCAAGCGCAGGAAGATCACCGCGGAGCCCAACACATACACGATGATGTCTGCCATTCCACCTACCTCCAACAAACTAGAGACTTTTCAGTTGGCTCGCATGATCTTGCACTACGAGCGCAACCGACTTTCGCTAAACCTCGCAGTCCGAACGCTACTGGACCCGCACGAACAGGACCTCGAACAAGTCCAGTCGCTAATGAAAAAACTGAGGACCATCACTCAAGCGGCAAAGTTGAGGTAAAGTTTTTACTATTATATATTTTAAATTAGTTATTTTAATTCTTTTTTTTATTTTTAATAGACTGAAGACACCACTCCGGTCCAAGCTGCGTCAGCACACCCGTTGTGGGTCGACGTACGCGATGCTGGCTCGCTATCTTGATCTCCGCGAGCTTTTAGACGCGGACGACGAAGATCAGGTCGAGCTACTATCGTCATCAGCCACTAATCGCAGACCCAAAGCGCTGCTGACGGAAATGGGCGACATCGAGTCAATTTTTTTAAAAAATTACAGTCGGGCGAGCTTAACCTTCTTGACGCTCGCGATCTGCTGGATGGGCTGCTGGAGATAAACCCAAGTTTCACCACCTATCTCGGTAAGCTTTTCCTTTTATTTTATTTTCTAAGGTTATTTAGCCCCAAGAGCGGATATCGTGCACTCTCCAGATTTTGAAGGTGGTGTGGTCAAAGTTCCTGGTGGCCATGAGAAGGACCTGACGAGTGCTGAAAAAGAGGCACTGAGGTCCTTTCAACCTGCGACCAGCAGGAGCAGCGACCCAGTAGAGGAATCGGTCAAGCTAGGCTTTGCTGATCGAATCCTCAAGCGTAGGAAGATCACCGCGAAGCCCAACACATACACGATGATGTCTGCCATTCCACCTACCTCCAACAAACTAGAGGCTGTTCAGTATGGCTCTACATGATCTTGCACTACGAGCGCAACCGACTTTAAAATAAACCTCGCAGTCCGAAACGCTACTGGAACCCGCACG
>NW_003303755.1:2597485-2603295 GCF_000142945.1 Phytophthora infestans T30-4
CTTGAGGATCCGATCAGCAAAGTCTAGCTTGACCGATTCCTCTACTGGGTCGCTGCTCCTGCTGGTCGCACGTTGAAAGGACCTCAGTGCCTCTTTTTCAGCACTCGTCAGGTCCTTCTCATGGCCACCAGGAACTTTGACCACACCACCTTCAAAATCTGGAGAGTGCACTATATCCGCTCTTGGGGCTAAATAACCTTAGAAAATAAAATAAAAGGAAAAGCTTACCGAGATAGGTGGTGAAACTTGGTTTTATCTCCAGCAGCCCATCCAGCAGATCGCGAGCGTCAAGAAGGTTAAGCTCGCCCGACTGTAATTTCTTAAAAAAATCGACTCGATGTCGCCCATTTCCGTCAGCAGCGCTTTGGGTCTGCGATTAGTGGCTGGTGACGATAGTAGCTCGACTTGATCTTCGTCGTCCGCGTCTAAAAGCTCGTGGAAATCAAGATTGCGAGCCAGCATCGCGTACGTCGACCCACAACGGGTTTGCTGACGCAGCTTGGACCGGAGTGGTGTCTTCAGTCTATTAAAAATAAAAAGAGGAATTAAAATAGCTAATTTAATATATACAATAGTAAAACCTTTACCTCAACTTTGCCGCTTGAGGGATGGTCCTCAGTTTTTTCATTAGCGACTGGACTTGTTTCGAGGGTCCTGTTCGTGCGGGGTCCAGTAGCGTTCGGGACTGGGAGGTTTAGACGAAGTTCGGGTTGCGCTCCGAGGGCAAGATCATTGCGAGCCATACTGAACAACCTCTAGTTTGTTGGAGGTAGGTGGAATGGCAGACATCATCGTGTATGTGTTGGGCTCCGCGGTGATCTTCCTGCGCTTGCGGATCCGATCAGCAAAGCCTAGCTTGACCGATTCCTCTACTGGGTCGCTGCTCCTGCTGGTCGCACGTTGAAAGGACCTCAGTGCCTCTTTTTCAGCACTCGTCAGGTCCTTCTCATGGCCACCAGGAACTTTGACCACACCACCTTCAAAATCTGGAGAGTGCACGATATCCGCTCTTGGGGCTAAATAACCTTAGAAAATAAAATAAAAGCAAAAACTTACCGAGATAGGTGGTGAAACTTGGTTTTATCTCCAGCAGCCCATCCAGCAGATCGCGAGCGTCAAGAAAGGGTTAAGCTCGCCCGACTGTAATTTCTTAAAAAAATTGACTCGATGACGCCCATTTCCGTCAGCAGCGCTTTGGGTCTGCGATGAGTGGCTGGTGACGATAGTAGCTCGACCACATCTTCGTTGTCCGCGTTTACAAATTCGCGGAGATCAAGATAGCGAGCCAGCATCGCGTACGTCGACCCACAACGGGTTTGCTGACGCAGCTGGGCCGGAGTGGTGTCTTCAGTCTATTATAAAAAAAAGAATTATAATAACTAATGTAAAAATGTAAAAAAAAATTAATTAATTTAAGGTAAAAGAGTTAAAAACATAAAGAACTCTTTAATCTCCCACATTTGTTCGCCCTCTGGGGAGGGGAGGGGGGTTTCCCCCCCCTTTTTTTTTTTTTTTCAAAGAAAAAAGTTTAAAACTCTTCCCCGGAGCAATTGTGTCTTTTGGTGGGGGGGCTTTTCGCCCCAAAGATTTTGCGCCCAGAGGCGGGATATTTTTTAGAAAAAAAAAAGGGGTCGGGGGGTTCCCCCCCCGGGGGCCGAAAAATGAGGATCCTGCAAACCCATTTGGAGAGGGAGGCGACTCTCTGAGGTGGGTCGCGTGTCTCTGCCTGAGATTGTCACAACCAATTGACTATCTCTATGGTCGTGCTCTGTGTCGCACGTGAAGGACTCATGCTCTTTTCAGCACTCGTCAGTCTTCTCATGGCCACAGAACTTGACCACACCACCTTCAAAATCTGGGAGAGTGCACGATATCCGCTTCTTGGGGCTAAATAACCTTAGAAACTAAAATAAAAGCAAAAACTTACCGAGATAGGTGGTGAAACTTGGTTTTATCTTCAGCGGCCCATTCAGTAGATCGCGAGCGTCAAGAAGGTTAAGCTCGCCCGACTGTAATTTCTTAAAAAAATGACTCGATGTCGCCCATTTCCGTCAGCAGCGCTTTGGGTCTGCGATTAGTGGCTGATGACGATAGTAGCTCGACCTGATCTTCGTCGTCCGCGTCTAAAAGCTCGCGGAGATCAAGATAGCGAGCCAGCATCGCGTACGTCGACCCACAACGGGTTTGCTGACGCAGCTTGGACCGGAGTGGTGTCTTCAGTCTATTAAAAATAAAAAAAGAATTAAAATAACTAATTTAAAATATACAATAGTAAAAACTTTACCTCAACTTTGCCGCTTGAGTGATGGTCCTCAGTTTTTTCATTAGCGACTGGACTTGTTCGAGGTCCTGTTCGTGCGGGTCCAGTAGCGTTCGGACTGCGAGGTTTAGCGAAAGTCGGTTGCGCTCGTAGTGCAAGATCATGCGAGTCATACTGAACAGCCTCTAGCTTGTTGGAGGTAGGTGGAATGGCAGACATCATCATGTATGTGTTGGGCTCCGCTATGATCTTCCTGCGCTTGAGGATTTGATCAGCAAAGCCTAGCTTGACCGATTCCTCTACTGGGTCGCTGCTCCTGCTGGTCGCACGTTGAAAGGACCTCAGTGCCTCTTTTTCAGCACTCGTCAGGTCCTTCTCATGGCCACCAGGAACTTTGACCACACCACCTTCAAAATCTGGAGAGTGCACGATATCCGCTCTTGGGGCTAAATAACCTTAGAAAATTAAATTAAAGCAAAAGCTTACCGAGATAGGTGGTGAAACCTGGTTTTATCTCCAGCGGCCCATCCAGCAGATCGCGAGCGTCAAGAAGGTTAAGCTCGCCCGACTGTAATTTCTTAAAAAATTGACTCGATGTCGCCCATTTCCGTCAGCAGCGCTTTGGGTCTGCGATTAGTGGCTGATGACGATAGTAGCTCGACCTGATCTTCGTCGTCCGCGTCTAAAAGGTCGCGGAGATCAAGATAGCGAGCCAGCATCGCGTACGTCGACCCACAACGGGTTTGCTGACGCAGCTTGGACCGGAGTGGTGTCTTCCGTTTATAAAAAATAATTTTTTTTTAAATAACAAATCTAAAATATACAATAGTTAAAAACTTTACCTCAACTTTGCCGCTTAAGTGATGGTCCTCTGTTTTTCATTAGCGACTGGACTCGTTCGAGGTCCTGTTCGTGCGGGTCCAGTAGCGTTCGGACTGCGAGGTTTAGCGAAAATCGGTTGCGCTCGTAGTGCAAGATCATGCGAGTCATACTGAACAGCCTCTAGTTTGTTGGAGGTAGGTGGAATGGCAGACATCATCGTGTATGTGTTGGGCTCCGCGGTGATCTTCTGCGCTGAGAATCGATCAGCAAAGCCCAGCTGACCGATTCTCTATGGGTCGCTGCTCTGCTGGTCGCACTTGAAAGGACTCCTGCTCTTTTCGCATGCTCGGTCCTTTTACTGGCCCCCCAGAATCTGGAACCCACCCCCCTCTACATATGTGGAGAGAGGGACAATTTTCCTCTGTGGGGGTATAAATTAAACCTGAGAAAAATAAAAATTAAACATACAAAATTAAAATAAAAGCAAAACCTTACCGAGATAGGTGGTGAAACTTGGTTTTATCTCCAGCAGCCCATCTAGCAGATCGTGAGCGTCAAGAAGGTTAAGCTCGCCCGACTGTAATTTCTTTGAAATTGACTCGATGTCGCCCATTTCCGTCAGCAGCGCTTTGGGTCTGCGATTAGAGGCTGGTGACGATAGTAGCTCGACCTGATCTTCGTCGTCCGCGTCTAAAAGCTCGCGGAGATCAAGATAGCGAGCCAGCATCGCGTACGTCGACCCACAACGGGTTTGCTGACGCAGCTTGGACCGGAGTGGTGTCTTCAGTCTATTAAAAATAAAAAAGAATTAAAATAACTAATTTAAAATATACAATAGTAAAAACTTTACCTCAACTTTGCCGCTTGAGTGATGGTCCTCAGTTTTTTCATTAGCGACTGGACTTGTTCGAGGTCCTGTTCGTGCGGGTCCAGTAGCGTTCGGACTGCGAGGTTTAGCGAAAGTCGGTTGCGCTCGTAGTGCAAGATCATGCGAGCCAACTGAAAAGTCTCTAGTTTGTTGGAGGTAGGTGGAATGGCAGACATCATCATGTATGTGTTGGGCTCCGCGGTGATCTTCCTGCGCTTGAGGATCCGATCAGCAAAGTCTAGCTTGACCGATTCCTCTACTGGGTCGCTGCTCCTGCTGGTCGCACGTTGAAAGGACCTCAGTGCCTCTTTTTCAGCACTCGTCAGGTCCTTCTCATGGCCACCAGGAACTTTGACCACACCACCTTCAAAATCTGGAGAGTGCACGATATCCGCTCTTGGGGCTAAATAACCTTAGAAAATAATATAAAAGCAAAAGCTTACCGAGATAGGTGGTGAAACTTGGTTTTATCTTCAGCAGCCCATCCAGCAGATCGCGAGCGTCAAGAAGGTTATGCTCACCCGACTGTAATTTCTAAAACAAATGCCTCGATATCGCCCATTTCCGTCACCAGCGCTTTGGGTCTGCGATTAGTGGCTGGTGACGATAGTAGCTCGACCTGACCTTCGTCGTCCGCGTCTAAAAGCTCGCGGAGATCAAGATAGCGAGCCAGCATCGCGTACGTCGACCCACAACGAGTTTGCTGACGCAGCTTGGACCGGAGTGGTGTCTTCAGTCTATTAAAAATAAAAAAAGAATTAACATAACTAATTTAAAATATACAATAGTAAAACCTTTACCTCACCTTTGCCGCTTGAGTGATGGTCCTCAGTTTTTTCATTAGCGACTGGACTTGTTTGAAGTCCTGTTCGTGCGGGTCCAGTAGCGTTCGGACTGCGAGGTTTAGCGAAAGTCGGTTGCGCTCGTAGTGCAAGATCATTCGAGCCATACTGAACAGCCTCTAGTTTGTTGGAGGTAGGTGGAATGGCAGACATCATCGTGTATGTGTTGGGCTCCGTGGTGATCTTCCTGCGCTTGAGGATCCGATCTGCAAAGCCTAGCTTGACCGATTCCTCTACTGGGTCGCTGGTCGTGCTGGTCGCAGGTTGAAAGGACCTCAGTGCCGCTTTTTCAGCACTCGTCAGGTCCTTCTCATGGCCACCAAGAACTTTGACCACACCACCTTCAAAATCTGGAGAGTGCACGATATCCGCTCTTGGGGCTAAATAACCTTAGAAAATAAAATAAAAGCAAAAGCTTACCGAGATAGGTGGTGAAACTTGGTTTTATCTCCAACAGCCCATCCAGCAGATCGCGAGCGTCAAGAAGGTTAAGCTCGCCCGACTGTAATTTCTTAAAAAATTGACTCGATGTCGCCCATTTCCGTCAGCAGCGCTTTGGGTCTGCGATTAGTGGCTGATGACGATAGTAGCTCGACCCGATCTTCGTCGTTCGCGTCTAAAAGCTCGCGGAGATCAAGATAGCGAGCCAGCATCGCGTACGTCGACCCACAACGGGTTTGCTGACGCAGCTTGGACCGGAGTGGTGTCTTCAGTCTATTAAAAATAAAAAAAAGAATTAAAATAACTAATTTAAAATATACAATAGTAAAAACTTTACCTCAACTTTGCCGCTTGAGTGATGGACAACATGCACGTGCGGCTCGTCAAGAATCTCACGACATCCTTCGAGATTTTCAGCTACATCTGCCAGAAGTACGAGGGAGCAGCCTTTCATGGTGATCCGTACTTCATTCAACACTACTTGATGGAGATCAAGTATGAGGAAGGCTCCGACTTAACTGAGTTCTTTCTCAAGCTTGAGAACGCGATGAAAGCCGCGTCAGAAGCCACCGAATCG
>NW_003303755.1:2604577-2617281 GCF_000142945.1 Phytophthora infestans T30-4
GCTGACGGAATGGGCGACATCGAGTCAATTTCAAATGAAATTACAGTCGGGCGAGCTTAACCTTCTTGACGCTCACGATCTGCTAGATGGGCTGCTGGAGATAAAACCAAGTTTCACCACCTATCTCGGTAAGGTTTTGCTTTTATTTTATTTTCTAAGGTTATTTAGCCCCAAGAGCGGATATCGTGCACTCTCCAGATTTTGAAGGTGGTGTGGTCAAAGTTCTTGGTGGCCATGAGAAGGACCTGACGAGTGCTGAAAAAGAGGCACGGAGGTCCTTTCAACGTGCGACCAGCAGGAGCAGCGACCCAGTAGAGGAATCGGTCAAGCTGGGCTTTGCTGATCGGATCCTCAAGCGCAGGAAGATCACCGCGGAGCCCAACACATACACGATGATGTCTGCCATTCCACCTACCTCCAACAAACTAGAGGCTGTTCAGTATGACTCGCATGATCTTGCACTACGAGCGCAACCGATTTTCGCAAAACCTCGCAGTCCGAACGCTACTGGACCCGCACGAACAGGACCTCGAACAAGTCCAGTCGCTAATGAAAAAACTGAGGACCATCACTCAAGCGGCAAAGTTGAGGTAACGTTTTTACTATTGTATATTTTAGATTAGTAATTTTAATTCTTTTATATTTGTAATAGACTGAAGACACCACTCCGGTCCAAGCTGCGTCAGCAAACCCGTTGTGGGTCGACGTACGCGATGCTGGCTCGCTATCTTGATCTCCGCGAGCTTTTAGACGCGGACGACGAAGATCACGTCGAGCTACTATCGTCACCAGCCTCTAATCGCAGACCCAAAGCGCTGCTGACGGAAATGGGCGACATCGAGTCAATTTCCAAGAAATTACAGTCGGGCGAGCTTAACCTTCTTGACGCTCACGATCTGCTGGATAGGCTGCTGGAGATAAAACCAGGTTTCACCACCTATCTCGGTAAGTTTTTGCTTTTATTTTATTTTCTAAGGTTATTTAGCCCCAAGAGCGGATATCGTGCACTCTCCAGATTTTGAAGGTGGTGTGGTCAAAGTTCTTGGTGGCCCTGAGAAGGACCTGACGAGTGCTGAAAAAGAGGCACTGATGTCCTTTCAACGTGCGACCAGCAGGAGCAGCGACCCAGTAGAGGAATCAGTCAAGCTGGGCTTTGCTGATCGGATCCTCAAGCGCAGGAAGATCACCGCGGAGCCCAACACATACACGATGATGTCTGCCATTCCACCTACCTCCAACAAGCTAGAGGCTGTTCAGTATGGCTCGCATGATCTTGCACTACGAGCGCAACCGACGTTCGCTAAACCTCGCAGTCCGAACGCTACTGGACCCGCACGAACAGGACCTCGAACAAGTCCAGTCGCTAATGAGAAAACGGAGGACCATCACTCAAGCGGCAAAGTTGAGGTAAAGGTTTTACTATTGTATATTTTAAATTAGTTATTTTGATTCTTTTTTTTATTTTTAATAGACTGAAGACACCACTCCGGCCCAAGCTGCGTCAGCAAACCCGTCTCCGCGAATTTGTAAACGCGGACGACGAAGATGTGGTCGAGCTACTATCGTCACCAGCCACTAATCGCAGACCCAAAGCGCTGGTGACGGAAATGGGCGTCATCGAGTCAATTTTTAAAGACATTACTTTCGGGCGAGCTTAACCTTCTTGACGCTCGCGATCTGCTGGATGGGCTGCTGGAGATAAAGCCAAGTTTCACCACCTATCTCGGTAAGTTTTTGCTTTTATTTTATTTTCTAAGGTTATTTAGCCCCAAGAGCGGATATCGTGCACTCTCCAGATTTTGAAGGTGGTGTGGTCGAAGTTCCTGGTGGCCATGAGAAGGACCTGACGAGTGCTAAAAAAGAGGCACTGAGGTCCTTTCAACGTGCGTCCAGCACGAGCAGCGACCCAGTAGAGGAATAGGTGAAGTTAGGCTTTGCTGATCAAATCCTCAAGCGCAGGAAGATCACCGCGGAGCCCAACACATACACGATGATGTCTGCCATTCCACCTACCTCCAACAAACTAGAGGCTGTTCAGTATGGCTCGCATGATCTTGCACTACGAGCGCAGCCGACTTTCGCTAAACCTCGCAGTCCGAACGTTACTGGACCCGCACGAACAGGACCTCGAACGAGTCCAGTCGCTAATGAAAAAACTGAGGACCATCACTCAAGCGGCAAAGTTGAGGTAAAGGCTTTACTATTGTACATTTTAAATTAGTTATTTTAATTCTTTTTTTTATTTTTAATAGACTGAAGACACCACTCCGGTTCAAGCTGCGTCAGCAAACCCGTTGTGGGTCGACGTACGCGATGCTGGCTCGCTATCTTGATCTCCGCGAGCTTTTAGACGCGGACGACGAAGATCAGGTCGAGCTACTATCGTCACCAGCCTCTAATCGCAGACCCAAAGCGCTGCTGACGGAAATGGGCGACATCGAGTCAATTTTTTAAGAAATTACAGTCGGGCGAGCTTAACCTTCTTGACGCTCGCGATCTGCTGGATGGGCTGCTGGAGATAAAACCAAGTTTCACCACCTATCTCGGTAAGTTTTTGCTTTTATTTTATTTTCTAAGGTTATTTAGCCCCAAGAGCGGATATCGTGCACTCTCCAGATTTTGAAGGTGGTGTGGTCAAAGTTCTTGGTGGCCCTGAGAAGGACCTGACGAGTGCTGAAAAAGAGGCACTGAGGTCCTTTCAACGTGCGACCAGCAGGAGCAGCGACCCAGTAGAGGAATCGGTCAAGCTGGGCTTTGCTGATCGGATCCTCAAGCGCAGGAAGATCACCGCGGAGCCCAACACATACACGATGATGTCTGCCATTCCACCTACCTCCAACAAACTAGAGGCTGTTTAGTTGGCTCGCATGATCTTGCACTACGAGCGCAACCGACTTTCGCTAAACCTCGCAGTCCGAACGCTACTGGACCCGCACGAACAGGACCTCGAACAAGTCCAGTCGCTAATGAAAAATCTGAGGACCATTACTCAAGCGGCAAAGTTGAGGTAAAGTTTTTACTATTATATATTTTAAATTAGTTATTTTAATTCTTTTTTTTATTTTCAATAGACTGAAGACACCACTCCGGTCCAAGCTGCGTCAGCAAACCCGTTGTGGGTCGACGTACGCCATGCTGGCTCGCTATCTTGATCTCCGCGAATTTGTAAACGCGGACAACGAAGATGTGGTCGAGCTACTATTGTCACCAGCCACTCATCGCAGACCCAAAGCGCTGCTGACGGAAATGGGCGACATCGAGTCAATTTTTTAAGACATTACTTTCGGGCGAGCTTAACCTTCTTGACGCTCGCGATCTGCTGGATGGGCTGCTGGAGATAAAGCCAAGTTTCACCACCTATCTCGGTAAGCTTTTCCTTTTATTTTATTTTCTAAGGTTATTTAGCCCCAAGAGCGGATATCGTGCACTCTCCAGATTTTGAAGGTGGTGTGGTCAAAGTTCCTGGTGGCCATGAGAAGGACCTGACGAGTGCTGAAAAAGAGGTACTGAGGCCCTTTCAACGTGCGACCAGCAGGAGCAGCGACCCAGTAGAGGAATCGGTCAAGCTAGGCTTTGCTGATCGGATCCGCAAGCGCAAGAAGATCACCACGGAGCCCAGCACATACACGATGATGTCTGCCATTCCACCTACCTCCAACAAACTAGAGACTTTTCAGTTGGCTCGCATGATCTTGCACTACGAGCGCAACCGACTTTCGCTAAACCTCGCAGTCCGAACGCTACTGGACCCGCACGAACAGGACCTCGAACAAGTCCAGTCGCTAATGAAAAAAACTGAGGACCATCACTCAAGCGGCAAAGTTCAGGTAAAGGTTTTTCTATTGTATATGTTAAATTAGTTAGCTTAATTCTTCTTTTTATTTTTAATAGACTGAAGACACCACTCCGGTCCAAGCTGCGTCAGCAAACCCGTTGTGGGTCGACGTACGCGATGCTGGCTCGCTATCTTGATCTCCGCGAATTCATAAACGCGGACAACGAAGATGTGGTCGAGCTACAATCGTCACCAGCCACTCATCGCAGACCCAAAGCGCTGCTGACGGAAATGGGCGTCATCGAGTCAATTTTTTAAGAAATTACAGTCGGGCGAGCTTAACCTTCTTGACGCTCGCGATCTGCTGGATGGGCTGCTGGAGATAAAACCAAGTTTCACCACCTATCTCGGTAAGTTTTTGCTTTTATTTTTTTTCTAAGGTTATTTAGCCCCAAGAGCGGATATCGTGCACTCTCCAGATTTTGAAGGTGGTGTGGTCAAAGTTCCTGGTGGCCATGAGAAGGACCTGACGAGTGCTGAAAAAGAGGCACTGAGGTCCTTTCAACGTGCGACCAGCAGGAGCAGCGACCCAGTAGAGGAATAGGTCAAGTTAGGCTTTGCTGATCAAATCCTCAAGCGCAGGAAGATCACCGCGGAGCCCAACACATACACGATGATGTCTGCCATTCCACCTACCTCCAACAAACTAAAGGCTGTTCAGTATGGCTCGCAGATCTGCATAACGAGGGCCAACGATCTTTGCTTAAAACCTCGCCATTGCCAAACCTTTAGGGGGAACCCGCCACGAAAACAGACTCTTGAAAACAGTTTCAGTTGCTTAATGAAAAAAAGTGAGGAACCCCTCCCGCCCCATCACTCAAGCGGCAAAGTTGAGGTAAAGTTTTTACTATTGTATATTTTAAATTAGTTATTTTAATTCTTTTTTTATTTTTAATAGACTGAAGACACCACTCCGGTCCAAGCTGCGTCAGCAAACCCGTTGTGGGTCGACGTACGCGATGCTGGCTCGCTATCTTGATCTCCGCGAGCTTTTAGACGCGAACGACGAAGATCGGGTCGAGCTACTATCGTCATCAGCCACTAATCGCAGACCCAAAGCGCTGCTGACGGAAATGGGCGACATCGAGTCAATTTTTAAGAAATTACAGTCGGGCGAGGTTAACCTTCTTGACGCTCGCGATCTGCTGGATAGGCTGCTGAGAGATAAAACCAAGTTTCACCACCTATCTCGGTAGCTTTTATGTTATTTTCTAAGGTTATTTAGCCCCAAGAGCGGATATCGTGCACTCTCCAGATTTTGAAGGTGGTGTGGTCAAAGTTCCTGGTGGCCATGAGAAGGACCTGACGAGTGCTGAAAAATAGGCACTGAGGTCCTTTCAACGTGCGACCAGCAGGAGCAGCGACCCAGTAGAGGAATCGGTCAAGCTAGACTTTGCTGATCGGATCCTCAAGCGCAGGAAGATCACCGCGGAGCCCAACACATACACGATGATGTCTGCCATTCCACCTACCTCCAACAAACTAGAGGCTGTTCAGTATGACTCGCATGATCTTGCACTACGAGCGCAACCGATTTTCGCTAAACCTCGCAGTCCGAACGCTACTGGACCCGCACGAACAGGACCTCGAACGAGTCCAGTCGCTAATGAAAAAACTGAGGACCATCACTCAAGCGGCAAAGTTGAGGTAAAGGCTTTACTATTGTACATTTTAAATTAGTAATGTAATTCTTTTTTTATTTTTAATAGACTGAAAACACCACTCCGGTCCAAGCTGCGTCAGCAAACCCGTTGTGGGTCGACGTACGCGATGCTGGCTCGCTATCTTGATCTCCGCGAGCTTTTAGACGCGGACAACGAAGATGTGGTCGAGCTACTATCGTCATCAGCCACTAATCGCAGACCCAAAGCGCTGCTGACGGAAATGGGCGACATCGAGTCAATTTTTTAAGAAATTACAGTCGGGCGAGCTTAACCTTCTTGACGCTCGCGATCTGCTGGATGGGCTGCTGGAGATAAAACCAAGTTTCACCACCTATCTCGGTAAGGTTTTGCTTTTATTTTAGTTTCTAAGGTTATTTAGCCCCAAGAGCGGATATCGTGCACTCTCCAGATTTTGAAGGTGGTGTGGTCAAAGTTCCTGGTGGCCATGAGAAGGACCTGACGAGTGCTGAAAAAGAGGCACTGAGGTCCTTTCAACGTGCGTCCAGCACGAGCAGCGACCCAGTAGAGGAATCGGTCAAGCTAGACTTTGCTGATCGGATCCTCAAGCGCAGGAAGATCACCGCGGAGCCCAACACATACACGATGATGTCTGCCATTCCACCTACCTCCAACAAACTAGAGACTTTTCAGTTGGCTCGCATGATCTTGCACTACGAGCGCAACCGACTTTCGCTAAACCTCGCAGTCCGAACGCTACTGGACCCGCACGAACAGGACCTCGAACAAGTCCAGTCGCTAATGAAAAAACTGAGGACCATCACTCAAGCGGCAAAGTTGAGGTAAAGTTTTTACTATTATATATTTTAAATTAGTTATTTTAATTCTTTTTTTATTTTTAATAGACTGAAGACACCACACCGGTCCAAGCTGCGTCAGCAAACCCGTTGTGGGTCGACGGACGCGATGCTGGCTCGCTATCTTGATCTCCGCGAGCTTTTACACGCGGACGACGAAGATCAGGTCCGCGAGCTTTAGACGCTATCGTCAAAGATCAGGCCAACCTAATATCGCCAGAACCCAAAGCGCTGCTGACGGAAAATGGGGCGGACATCGAAAGGTCCAAATTTTTAAGAAATTTTTACAGTATTCGGGCCGGACGAGCTTAACCTTCTTGACGCTCGCGATCTGCTGGATGGGGCTGCTGGAGATAAAAACCAAGTTTCACCCACCTATCTACGGTAAGCTTTTCCTTTTATTTTATTTTTTAAGGTTATTTAGCCCCAAGAGCGGATATCCTGCCCTCCTCCTGAATTTTGAAGGTGGTGTGGTCAAAGTGTCTGGCGGCCATGAGGAGGACCTGACGAGTGTGAAAAAAGAGGCACTTGAGGTCCCTTTCAACGTGCGACCAGGCAGGAGCAGCGACCCAGTAGAGGAATCGGTCAAGCTAGGCTTTGCGGATCGGATCCCGCAAGCGCAGGAAGATCACCGCGGAGCCCAACACATACACGATGATGTCTGCCATTCCACCCTACCTCCAGCAAACTAGAGGTTGTTCAGTATGGCTCGCATGATCTTGCACTACGAGCGCAACCGACTTTCGCTAAACCTCGCAGTCCGAACGTTACTGGACCCGCACGAACAGGACCTCGAACGAGTCCAGTCGCTAATGAAAAAACTGAGGACCATCACTCAAGCGGCAAAGTTGAGGTAAAGGTTTTACTATTGTATATGTTAAATTAGTTATTTTAATTCTTTTTATTTTTAATAGCCTCAAGACACCACTCCGGTCCAAGCTGCGTCAGCAAACCCGTTGTGGGTCGACGTGCGCGATGCTGGCTCGCTATCTTGATCTCCGCGAATTTGTAAACGCGGACAACGAAGATGTGGTCGAGCTACAATCGTCACCAGCCACTCATCGCAGACCCAAAGCGCTGCTGACGGAAATGGGCGTCATCGAGTCAATTTTTTAAGACATTACTTTCGGGCGAGCTTAACCTTCTTGACGCTCGCGATCTGCTGGATGGGCTGCTGGAGATAAAACCAAGTTTCACCACCTATCTCGGTAAGTTTTTGCTTTTATTTTATTTTCTAAGGTTGTTTAGCCCCAAGAGCGGATATCGTGCACTCTCCAGATTTTGAAGGTGGTGTGGTCAAAGTTCCTGGAGGCCATGAGAAGGACCTGACGAGTGCTGAAAAAGAGGCACTGAGGTCCTTTCAACGTGCGACCAGCACGAGCAGCGACCCAGTAGAGGAATAGGTCAAGTTAGGCTTTGCTGATCGGATCCTCAAGCGCAGGAAGATCACCGCGGAGCCCAACACATACACGATGATGTCTGCCATTCCACCTACCTCCAACAAACTAGAGACTTTTCAGTTGGCTCGCATGATCTTGCACTACGAGCGCAACCGACTTTCGCTAAACCTCGCAGTCCGAACGCTACTGGACCCGCACGAACAGGACCTCGAACAAGTCCAGTCGCTAATGAAAAAACTGAGGACCATCACTCAAGCGGCAAAGTTGAGGTAAAGGCTTTACTATTGTATATTTTAAATTAGTTATGTTAATTCTTTTTTTTATTTTTAATAGACTGAAGACACCACTCCGGTCCAAGCTGCGTCAGCAAACCCGTTGTGGGTCGACGTACGCGATGCTGGCTCGCTATCTTGATCTCCGCGTGCTTTTAGACGCGGACGACGAAGATCAGGTCGAGCTACTATCGTCACCAGCCACTAATCGCAGACCCAAAGCGCTGCTGACGGAAATGGGCGACATCGAGTCAATTTTTTAAGAAATTACAGTCGGGCGAGCTTAACCTTCTTGACGCTCGCGATCTGCTGGATGGGCTGCTGGAGATAAAACCAAGTTTCACCACCTATCTCGGTAAGCTTTTCCTTTTATTTTATTTTTTAAGGTTATTTAGCTTCAAGAGCGGATATCGTGCACTCTCCAGATTTTGAAGGTGGTGTGGTCAAAGTTCCTGGTGGCAATGAGCAGGACCTGACGAGTGCTGAAAAAGAGGCACTGAGGCCCTTTCAACGTGCGACCAGCAGGAGCAGCGACCCAGTAGAGGAATCGGTCAAGCTAGGCTTTGCTGATCGGATCCTCAGGCGCAGGAAGATCACCGCGAAGCCCAACACATACACGACGATGTCTGCCATTCCACCTACCTCCAACAAACTAGAGGCTGTTCAGTATGACTCGCATGATCTTGCACTACGAGCGCAACCGACTTTCGCTAAACCTTGCAGTCCGAACGCTACTGGACCCGCACGAACAGGACCTCGAACAAGTCCAGTCGCTAATGAAAAGCTGAGGACCATCACCCAAGCGGCAAAGTTGAGGTAAAGGTTTTACTATTGTATATTTTAAATTAGCTATGTTAATTCTTCTTTTTATTTTTAATAGACTGAAGACACCACTCCGGTCCAAGCTGCGTCAGCAAACCCGTTGTGGGTCGACGTACGCGATGCTGGCTCTCTATCTTGATCTCCGCGAGCTTTTAGACGCGGACAACGAAGATGTGGTCGAGCTACTATCGTCACCAGCCACTAATCGCAGACCCAAAGCGCTGCTGACGGAAATGGGCGAGATCGAGTCAATTTTCAAGAAATTACAGTCGGGCGAGCTTAACCTTCTTGACGCTCGCGATCTGCTGGATGGGCCGCTGGAGATAAAACCAAGTTTCACCACCTATCCCGGTAAGCTTTTCCTTTTATTTTATTTTCTAAGGTTATTTAGCTCCAAGAGCGGATATCGTGCACTCTCCAGATTTTGAAGGGTGGTGTGGTCAAAGTTCCTGGTGGCCATGAGAAGACCTGACGAGTGCTGAAAAAGAGGCACTGAGGCCCTTTCAACGTGCGACCAGCAGGAGCAGCGACCCAGTAGAGGAATCGGTCAAGCTAGACTTTGCTGATCGGATCCTCAGGCGCAGGAAGATCACCACGGAGCCCAACACATACACGATGATGTCTGCCATTCCACCTACCTCCAACAAACTAAAGGCTGTTCAGTATGGCTCGCATGATCTTGCACTACGAGCGCAACCGACTTTCGCTAAACCTCGCAGTCCGAACGCTACTGGACCCGCACGAACAGGACCTCGAACAAGTCCAGTCGCTAATGAAAAAACTGAGGACCATCACCCAAGCGGCAAAGTTGAGGTAAAGGTTTTACTATTGTATATGTTAAATTAGTTATGTTAATTCTTTTTTATTTTTAATAGACTGAAGACACCACTCCGGTCCAAGCTGCGTCAGCAAACCCGTTGTGGGTCGACGTACGCGATGCTGGCTCGCTATCTTGATCTCCGCGAGCGGACGACGAAGATCAGGTCGAGCTACTATCGTCACCAGCCACTCATCGCAGACCCAAAGCGCTGCTGACGGAAATGGGCGTCATCGAGTCCATTTTTTAAGACATTACTTTCGGGCGAGCTTAACCTTCTTGACGCTCGCGATCTGCTGGATGGGCTGCTGGAGATAAAGCCAAGTTTCACCACCTATCTCGGTAAGTTTTTGCTTTTATTTTATTTTCTAAGGTTATTTAGGCCCAAGAGCGGATATCGTGCACTCTCCAGATTTTGAAGGTGGTGTGGTCAAAGTTCCTGGAGGCCATGAGAAGGACCTGACGAGTGCTGAAAAAGAGGCACTGAGGTCCTTTCAACGTGCGACCAGCACGAGCAGCGACCCAGTAGAGGAATAGGTCAAGTTAGGCTTTGCTGATCAAATCCTCAAGCGCAGGAAGATCACCGCGGAGCCCAGCACATACACGATGATGTCTGCCTTTCCACCTACCTCCAACAAACTAGAGGCTGTTCAGTATGGCTCGCATGATCTTGCACTACGAGCGCAACCGACTTTCGCTAAACCTCGCAGTCCGAACGCTACTGGACCCGCACGAACAGGACCTCGAACAAGTCCAGTCGCTAATGGAAAAACGGCGGACCATCCCTCAAGCGGCAAAGTTGAGGTAAAGGTTTTACTATTGTATATGTAAAAATTGGTTATGTTAATTCTTCTTTTTATTTTTAGTAGCCTGAAGACACCACTCCGGTCCAAGCTGCGTCAGCAAACCCGTTGTGGGTCGACGTACGCGATGCTGGCTCGCTATCTTGATCTCCGCGAATTTGTAAACGCGGACAACGAAGATGTGGTCGAGCTACTATCGTCACCAGCCACTAATCGCAGACCCAAAGCGCTGCTGACGGAAATCGGTGACATCGAGTCAATTTCCAAGAAATTACAGTCGGGCGAGCTTAACCTTCTTGACGCTCGCGATCTGCTGGATGAGCTGCTGGAGATAAAACCAAGTTTCACCACCTATCTCGGTAAGCTTTTCCTTTTATTTTATTTTTTAAGGTTATTTAGCTTCAAGAGCGGATATCGTGCACTCTCCAGATTTTGAAGGTGGTGTGGTCAAAGTTCCTGGTGGCCATGAGAAGGACCTGACGAGTGCTGAAAAAGAGGCACTGAGGTCCTTTCAACGTGCGACCAGCAGGAGCAGCGACCCAGTAGAGGAATCGGTCAAGCTAGACTTTGCTGATCGTATCCACAAGCGCAGGAAGATCACCGCGGAGCCCAACACATACACGATGATGTCTGCCATTCCACCTACCTCCAACAAACTAGAGGCTGTTCAGTATGGCTCGCATGATCTTGCACTACGAGCGCAACCGACTTTCGCTAAACCTCGCAGTCCGAACGCTACTGGACCCGCACGAACAGGACCTCGAACAAGTCCAGTCGCTAATGAAAAAACTGAGGACCATCACTCAAGCGGCAAAGTTGAGGTAAAGGTTTTACTATTGTATATGTTAAATTAGTTATGTTAATTCTTCTTTTTATTTTTAATAGCCTGAAGACACCACTCCGGTCCAAGCTGCGTCAGCAAACCCGTTGTGGGTCGACGTACGCGATGCTGGCTCGCTATCTTGATCTCCGCGAATTTATAAGCGCGGACGACGAAGATCAGGTCGAGCTACTATCGTCATCAGCCACTAATCGCAGACCCAAAGCGCTGCTGACGGAAATGGGCGTCATCGAGTCAATTTTTTAAGACATTACTTTCGGACGAGCTTAACCTTCTTGACGCTCGCGATCTGCTGGATGGGCTGCTGGAGATAAAGCCAAGTTTCACCACCTATCTCGGTAAGTTTTTGCTTTTATTTTATTTTCTAAGGTTATTTAGGCCCAAGAGCGGATATCGTGCACTCTCCAGATTTTGAAGGTGGTGTGGTCAAAGTTCCTGGAGGCCATGAGAAGGACCTGACGAGTGCTGAAAAAGAGGCACTGAGGTCCTTTCAACGTGCGACCAGCACGAGCAGCGACCTAGTAGAGGAATAGGTCAAGTTAGGCTTTGCTGATCAAATCCTCAAGCGCAGGAAGATCATAGCGGAGCCCAACACATACACGATGATGTCTGCCATTCCACCTACCTGTAACAAACTAGAGGCTGTTCAGTATGGCTCGCATGATCTTGCACTACGAGCGCAACCGACTTTCGCTAAACCTCGCAGTCCGAACGCTACTGGACCCGCACGAACAGGACCTCGAACAAGTCCAGTCGCTAATGAAAAAACCGAGGACCATCACTCAAGCGGCAAAGTTGAGGTAAAGGTTTTACTATTGTATATGTTAAATTAGCTATGTTAATTTATTTTTATTTTTATTAGACTGAAGACACCACTCCGGTCCAAGCTGCGTCAGCAAACCCGTTGCGGGTCGACGTACGCGATGCTGGCTCGCTATCTTGATCTCCGCGAATTTATAAACGCGGACAACGAAGATGTGGTCGAGCTACTATCGTCACCAGCCACTAATCGCAGACCCAAAGCGCTGCTGACGGAAATGGGCGACATTGAGTTAATTTCCAAGAAATTACAGTCGGGCGAGCTTAACCTTCTTGACGCTCGCGATCTGCTGGATGGGCTGCAGGAGATAAAACCAAGTTTCACCACCTATCTCGGTAAGCTTTTGCTTTTATTTTATTTTCTAAGGTTATTTAGACCCAAGAGCGGATATCGTGCACTCTCCAGATTTTGAAGGTGGTGTGGTCAACGTTCCTGGTGGCCATGAGAAGAACCTGACGAGTGCTGAAAAAGAAGAACTGAGGCCCTTTCAACGTGCGTCCAGCAGGAGCAGCGACCCAGTAGAGGAATCAGTCAAGCTAGGCTTTGCAGATCGGATCCGCAAGCGCAGGAAGATCACCGCGGAGCGCAACACATACACGATGATGTCTGCCATCC
>NW_003303755.1:2617381-2618903 GCF_000142945.1 Phytophthora infestans T30-4
GTGCTGAAAAAGATTCCTGAGGTCCTTTCAACCTGCGACCAGCACGAGCAGCGACCCAGTAGAGGAATAGGTCAAGTTAGGCTTTGCTGATCAAATCCTCAAGCGCAGGAAGATCACCGCGGAGCCCAGCACATACACGATGATGTCTGCCTTTCCACCTACCTCCAACAAACTAGAGGCTGTTCAGTATGGCTCGCATGATCTTGCACTACGAGCGCAACCGACTTTCGCTAAACCTCGCAGTCCGAACGCTACTGGACCCGCACGAACAGGACCTCGAACAAGTCCAGTCGCTAATGGAAAAACGGCGGACCATCCCTCAAGCGGCAAAGTTGAGGTAAAGGTTTTACTATTGTATATGTTAAATAAGTTATTTTAATTCTTTTTTTATTTTTAGTAGCCTGAAGACACCACTCCGGTCCAAGCTGCGTCAGCAAACCCGTTGTGGGTCGACGTACGCGATGCTGGCTCGCTATCTTGATCTCCGCGAATTTATAAACGCGGACAACGAAGATGTGGTCGAGCTACTATCGTCACCAGCCACTAATCGCAGACCCAAAGCGCTGCTGACGGAAATGGGCGACATCGAGTCAATTTCCAAGAATTACAGTCGGGCGAGCTTAACCTTCTTGACGCTCGCGATCTGCTGGATGGGCTGCTGGAGATAAAACCAAGTTTCACCACCTATCTCGGTAAGTTTTTCCTTAATTTTTAAGGTTATTTAGCCCCAAGAGCGGATATCGTGCACTCTCCAGATTTTGAAGGTGGTGTGGTCAAAGTTCCTGGTGGCCATGAGAAGGACCTGACGAGTGCTGAAAAAGAGGCACTGAGGTCCTTTCAACGTGCGACCAGCAGGAGCAGCGACCCAGTAGAGGAATCGGTCAAGCTAGGCTTTGCTGATCGGATCCTCAAGCGCAGGAAGATCACCACGGAGCCCAACACATACACAATGATGTCTGCCATTCCACCTACCTCCAACAAACTAGAGGCTGTTCAGTATGGCTCGCATGATCTTGCACTACGAGCGCAACCGACTTTCGCTAAACCTCGCAGTCCGAACGCTACTGGACCCGCACGAACAGGACCTCGAACGAGTCCAGTCGCTAATGAAAAAACTGAGGACCATCACTCAAGCGGCAAAGTTGAGGTAAAGGTTTTACTATTGTATATTTTAAACTAGTTAATTTAATTCTTCTTTTTATTTTTAATAGACTGAAGACACCACTCCGGTCCAAGCTGCGTCAGCAAACCCGTTGTGGGTCGACGTACGCGATGCTGGCTCGCTATCTTGATCTCCGCGAGCTTTTAGACGCGGACAACGAAGATGTGGTCGAGCTACTATCGTCACCAGCCACTAATCGCAGACCCAAAGCGCTGCTGACGGAAATGGGCGACATCGAGTCAATTTCCAAGAAATTACAGTCAGGCGAGCTTAACCTTCTTGACGCTCGCGATCTGCTGGATGGGCTACTGGAGATAAAACCAAGTTTCACCACAATATCTCGGTAAGTTTTTGCTTTTA
>NW_003303755.1:2619151-2623577 GCF_000142945.1 Phytophthora infestans T30-4
AAAACGGGGAAGAGGAAAGAGGCGGCCGAGTTTCTTGCCGGTCGCTGCCCCTTCATCGCAGTCGCAGAGGGGTGGTTGAGGGAAATCGGGCGTTATCGAGTTCAATTTTTCTAAGACCTTCCTTCCGGCCGAGGCTAAACTGCGTGACGCTCCGCGATCTGCTGGACGGGGCTGGGTGCAGATAAAAACAAGTTTCACCACCTATCTCGGTAAGTTTTTGCTTTTATTTTATTTTCTAAGGTTATTTAGCCCCAAGAGCGGATATCGTGCACTCTCCAGATTTTGAAGGTGGTGTGGTCAAAGTTCCTGGTGGCCATGAGAAGAAACTGACGAGTGCTGAAAAAGAGGCACTGAGGTCCTTTCAACGTGCGACCAGCAGGAGCAGCGACCCAGTAGAGGAATCGGTCAAGCTAGGCTTTGCGGATCGGATCCGCAAGCGCAGGAAGATCACCGCGGAGCCCAACACATACACGATGATGTCTGCCATTCCACCTACCTCCAGCAAACTAGAGGTTGTTCAGTATGGCTCGCATGATCTTGCACTACGAGCGCAACCGACTTTCGCTAAACCTCGCAGTCCGAACGTTACTGGACCCGCACGAACAGGACCTCGAACGAGTCCAGTCGCTAATGAAAAAACTGAGGACCATCACTCAAGCGGCAAAGTTGAGGTAAAGGTTTTACTATTGTATATGTTAAATTAGTTATTTTAATTCTTCTTTTTATTTTTAATAGCCTCAAGACACCACCCCGGTCCAAGCTGCGTCAGCAAACCCGTTGTGGGTCGACGTGCGCGATGCTGGCTCGCTATCTTGATCTCCGCGAATTTGTAAACGCGGACAACGAAGATGTGGTCGAGCTACAATCGTCACCAGCCACTCATCGCAGACCCAAAGCGCTGCTGACGGGTTCATGACTGCTCTTCAGGAACTCCTCGACATGCACTACGTCGTCTGCTCGCAACGCATTCCGTAACTTTGCCCCCTTGTTGTATTCCTTCCTGTCGGCGTTTCGCTGAGCGTCTTGTGCAGCTCGATTCTTTCGAGAGGAGAAGACGAAGCGGATGCCACGAACAGCACTGCAGCTTACGCCAGTTACAACCGATCGATTTCTTGGACCATCTCCGCATCATCAACGAGTGCTGACGGAAATGGGCGTCATCGAGTCAATTTTTTAAGACATTACTTTCGGGCGAGCTTAACCTTCTTGACGCTCGCGATCTGCTGGATGGGCTGCTGGAGATAAAACCAAGTTTCACCACCTATCTCGGTAAGTTTTTGCTTTTATTTTTTTTTTCTAAGGTTATTTAGCCCCAAGAGCGGATATCGTGCACTCTCCAGATTTTGAAGGTGGTGTGGTCAAAGTTCCTGGTGGCCATGAGAAGGACCTGACGAGTGCTGAAAAAGAGGCACTTAGGTCCTTTCAACGTGCGACCAGCAGGAGCAGCGACCCAGTAGAGGGCTCGGTCAAGTTAGGCTTTGCTGATCAAATCCTCAAGCGCAGGAAGATCACCGCGGAGCCCAACACATACACGATGATGTCTGCCATTCCACCTACCTCCAACAAACTAGAGGCTTTTCAGTATGACTCGCATGATCTTGCACTACGAGCGCAACCGACTTTCGCTAAACCTCGCAGTCCGAACGTTACTGGACCCGCACGAACAGGACCTCGAACAAGTCAAGTCGCTAATGAAAAAACTGAGGACCATCACTCAAGCGGCAAAGTTGAGGTAAAGGCTTTACTATTGTACATTTTACATTAGTTATTATAATTCTTTTTTTTATAATAGACTGAAGACACCACTCCGGCCCAGCTGCGTCAGCAAACCCGTTGTGGGTCGACGTACGCGATGCTGGCTCGCTATCTTGATCTCCGCGAATTTGTAAACGCGGACAACGAAGATGTGGTCGAGCTACTATCGTCACCAGCCACTCATCGCAGACCCAAAGCGCTGCTGACGGAAATGGGCGTCATCGAGTCAATTTTTTTAAGAAATTACAGTCGGGCGAGCTTAACCTTCTTGACGCTCGCGATCTGCTGGATGGGCTGCTGGAGATAAAACCAAGTTTCACCACCTATCTCGGTAAGTTTTGCTTTATTTTATTTTCTAAGGTTATTTAGCCCCAAGAGCGAATATGCGTGCACTCTCCAGATTTGGAGGGTGGTGTGGTACAGAGTTCTTGTGGGCCTGGAGAGGGAACTCGAAGAGTTGCGGAAAAAAGAGGGCACGTGAGTTTCTTTTCAAACGTGCGACCCAGTCAGGAGCAGCGAACCCAGTAGAGGAATCGGTCAACATGGTGTTCTTTGCTGATCAAATCCTCAAGCGCAGGAAGATCACCGCGGAGCCCAACACATACACGATGATGTCTGCCATTCCACCTACCTCCAACAAACTAAATGCTGTTCAGTATGACTCGCATAATCTTGCACTACGAGCGCAACCGATTTTTGCTAAACCTCGCAGTCCGAACGCTACTGGACCCGCACGAACAGGACCTCGAACAAGTCCAGTCGCTAATGAAAAACAGAGGACCATCACTTAAGCGGCAAAGTTGAGGTAAAGTTTTTACTATTGTATATTTTAAATTAGTTATGGTATTTCTTTTTTTATAATAGCCTGAAGACACCACTCCGGTCCAAGCTGCGTCAGCAATCCCGTTGTGGGTCGACGTACGCGATGCTGGCTCGTTATCATGATCTCCGCGAGCTTTTAGACGCGGACGACGAAGATCAGGTCGAGCTACTATCGTCACCAGCCACTAATCGCAGACCCAAAGCGCTGCAGACGGAAATGGGCGACATCGAGTCAATTTTTTTAAGAAATTACAGTCGGGCGAGCTTAACCTTCTTGACGCTCGCGATCTGCTGGATGGGCTGCTGGAGATAAAACCAAGTTTTACCACCTATCTCGGTAAGTTTTTCCTTTATTTTCTAAGGTTATTTAGCCCCAAGAGCGGATATCGTGCACTCTCCAGATTTTGAAAGGTGGTGTGGTCAAAGTTCCTGGAGGCCCATGAGAAGGACCTGACGAGTGCTGAAAAAGAGGCACTGAGGTCCTTTCAACGTGCGACCAGCAGGAGCAGCGACCCAGTAGAGGAATCGGTCAAGCTAGGCTTTGCTAATCGGATCCGCAAGCGCAAGAAAATCACCGCGGAGCCCAACACATACATGATGATGTCTGCCATTCCACCTACCTCCAACAAACTAGAGGTTGTTCAGTATGGCTCGCATGATCTTGCACTACGAGCGCAACCGACTTTCGCTAAACCTCGCAGTCCGAACGCTACTGGACCCGCACGAACAAGACCTCGAACAAGTCCAGTCGCTAATGGAAAAACTGAGGACCATCACGCAAACGGCAAAGTTGAGGTAAAGGCTTTACTATTGTATATTTTAAATTAGTTATTTTAATTCTTCTTTTTATTTTAATAGACTGAAGACACCACTCCGGTCCAAGCTGCGTCAGCAAGCCCGTTGTCGGTCGACGTACGCGATGCTGGCTTGCTATCTTGATCTCCGCGAGCTTTTAGACGCGGACGACGAAGATCAGGTCGAGCTACTATCGGCATCAGCCACTAATCGCAGACCCAAAGCGCTGCTGACGGAAATGGGCGTCATCGAGTCAATTTTTTAAGACATTACTTTCGGGCGAGCTTAACCTTCTTGACGCTCGCGATCTGCTGGATGGGCTGCTGGAGATAAAACCAAGTTTCACCACCTATCTCGGTAAGCTTTACCTTTATTTTCTAAGGTTATTTAGCCCCAAGAGCGGATATCGTGCACTCTCCAGATTTTGAAGGTAGTGTGGTCAAAGTTCCTGGTGGCCATGAGAAGGACCTGACGAGTGCTGAAAAAGAGGCACTGAGGTCCTTTCAGCGTGCGACCAGCAGGAGCAGCGACCCAGTAGAGGAATCGGTCAAGCTAGGCTTTGCTGATCGGATCCTCAAGCGTAGGAAGATCACCGCGAAGCCCAACACATACACGATGATGTCTGCCATTCCACCTACCTCCAACAAACTAGAGGCTGTTCAGTATGGCTCGCATGATCTTGCACTACGAGCGCAACCGACTTTCGCTAAACCTCGAAGTCCGAACGCTACTGGACCCGCACGAACAGGACCTCGAACAAGTCCAGTCGCTAATGAAAAAACTGAGGACCATCACTCAACGGCAAAGTTGAGGTAAAGATTTTACTATTGTATTTGTTGTTCTTCTTTGCACTGAACGTAGCCGAAACTTGGCATCGATGAAACAAACTCGAACACCAAGATATTTCTCGTGTCGAAGTTTAGACGTCCAAAAGTCAACAACCATAGTGAGGCGTTTAATACAACCAACTCGATTGTTTTTTTAGACAGGAGGTCATCTCGTTTCGGGCGGCTACACACAGCTCCACTAAAGCATACGTGACGTTCTGGCGCGA
>NW_003303755.1:2623677-2628946 GCF_000142945.1 Phytophthora infestans T30-4
CTAGGCTTTGCTGATCGAATCCTCAAGCGCAGGAAGATCACCGCGGAGCCCAACACATACACGATGAAGTCTGCCATTTCACCTACCTCCAACAAACTAGAGGCTGTTCAGTATGGCTCGCATGATCTTGCACTACGAGCGCAACCGACTTTCGCTAAACCTCGCAGTCCGAACGCTACTGGACCCGCACGAACAGGACCTCGAACAAGTCCAGTCGCTAATGAAAAAACTGAGGACCATCACTCAAGCGGCAAAATTGAGGTAAAGGTTTTACTATTGTATATTTTAAATTAGCTATTTTAATTCTTCTTTTTATTTTTAATAGACTGAAGACACCACTCCGGTCCAAGCTGCGTCAGCAAACCCGTTGTGGGTCGACGTACGCGATGCTGGCTCGCTATCTTGATCTCCGCGAATTTATAAACGCGGACAACGAAGATGTGGTCGAGCTACTATCATCACCAGCCTCTAATCGCAGAACCAAAGCGCTGCTGACGGAAATGGGCGACATCAGAGTCAATATCCAAGAAATTACAGTCGGGCGAGCTTAACCTTCTTGACGCTCGCGATCTGCTGGATGGGCTGCTGGAGATAAAACCAAGTTTCACCACCTATCTCGGTAAGTTTTTGCTTTTATTTTATTTTTTAAGGTTATTTAGCCCCAAGAGCGGATATCGTGCACTCTCCAGATTTGGAAGGTGGTGTGGTCAAAGTTCTTGGTGGCCATGAGAAGGACCTGACGAGTGCTGAAAAAGAGGCACTGAGGCCCTTTCAACCTGCGACCAGCACGAGCAGCGACCCAGTAGAGGAATCGGTCAAGCTAGGCTTTGCTGATCGAATCCTCAAGCGCAGAACGATCATAGCCGAGCCCAACACATACACGATGATGTCTGCCATTCCACCTACCTCCAACAAACTAGAGGCTGTTCAGTATGGCTCGCATGATCTTGCACTACGAGCGCAACCGACTTTCGCTAAACCTCGCAGTCCGAACGTTACTGGACCCGCACGAACAGGACCTCGAACGAGTCCAGTCGCTAATGAAAAAACTGAGGACCATCACTCAAGCGGCAAAGTTGAGGTAAAGGTTTTACTATTGTATATGTTAAATTAGCTATGTTAATTCTTCTTTTTTTTTGAATAGACTGAAGACACCACTCCGGTCCAAGCTGCGTCAGCAAACCCGTTGTGGGTCGACGTACGCGATGCTGGCTCGCTATCTTGATCTCCGCGAGCTTTTAGACGCGGACGACGAAGATCAGGTCGAGCTACTATCGTCACCAGCCTCTAATCGCAGACCCAAAGCGCTGCTGACGGAAATGGGCGACATCGAGTCAATTTCAAGAAATTACAGTCGGGCGAGCTTAACCTTCTTGACGCTCTCGGTCTGCTGGATGGGCTGCTGGAGATAAAACCAAGTTTCACCACCTATCTCGGTAAGCTTTTGCTTTTTTATTTCCTAAGGTTATTTAGCCCCAAGAGCGGATATCGTGCACTCTCCAGATTTTGAAGGTGGTGTGGTCAAAGTTCCTGGTGGCCATGAGAAGGACCTGACGAGTGCTGAAAAAGAGGCACTGAGGTCCTTTCAACGTGCGACCAGCAGGAGCAGCGACCCAGTAGAGGTATCGGTCAAGCTAGGCTTTGCTGATCGAATCCTCAAGCGCAGGAAGATCATAGCGGAGCCCAACACATACACGATGATGTCTGCCATTCCACCTACCTCCAACAAACTAGAGGTATTTCAGTATGGCTCGCATGATCTTGCACTACGAGCGCAACCGACTGTCGCTAAATCTCGCAGTCCGAACGCTACTAAACCCGCACGAACAAGACCTCGAACAAGTCCAGTCGCTAATGAAAAAACTGAGGGCCATCCCTCAAGCGGCAAAGTTGAGGTAAAGGTTTTACTATTGTATATGTTAAATTAGTTATGTTAATTCTTCTTTTTATTTTTAATAGCCTGAAGACACCACTCCGGTCCAAGCTGCGTCAGCAAACCCGTTGTGGGTCGACGTACGCGATGCTGGCTGGCTATCTTGATCTCCGCGAGCTTTTAGACGCGGACGACGAAGATCAGGTCGAGCTACTATCGTCACCAGCCACTAATCGCAGACCCAAGCGCTGCTGACGGAAATGGGCGACATCAAGTCCATTTTTTTAAGAAATTACAGTCGGGCGAGCTTAACCTTCTTGACGCTCGCGGTCTGCTGGATGGGCTGCTGGAGATAAAACCAAGTTTCACCACCTATCTCGGTAAGTTTTGCTTTTATTTTATTTTCTAAGGTTGTTTAGCCCCAAGAGCGGGTATCGGGCACTCTCCAGATTTGGAAGGTGGTGTGGTCAAAGTTCCTGGTCGCCATGAGAAGGACCTAACGAGTGCTGAAAAAGAGGCACTGAGGTCCTTTCAACGTGCGACCAGCAGGAGCAGCGACCCAGTAGAGGAATCGGTCAAGTTAGGCTTTGCTGATCAAATCCTCAAGCGCAGGAAGATCACCGCGGAGCCCAACACATACACGATGATGTCTGCCATTCCACCTACCTCCAACAAACTAGAGGCTGTTCAGTATGGCTCGCATGATCTTGCACTACGAGCGCAACCGACTTTCACTAAACCTCGCAGTTCGAACGCTACTGGACCCGCACGAACAGGACCTCGAACAAGTCCAGTTGCTAATGAAATAGCTGAGGACCATCACTCAAGCGGCAAAGTTGAGGTAAAGGTTTTACTATTGTATATGTTAAATTAGTTATGTTAATTCTTCTTTTTATTTTTAATAGACTGAAGACACCACTCCGGTCCAAGCTGCGTCAGCAAACCCGTTGTGGGTCGCCGTACGCGATGCTGGCTCTCTATCTTGATCTCCGCGAGCTTTTAGACGCGGACGACGAAGATGTGGTCGAGCTACTATCGTCACCAGCCTCTAATCGCAGACCCAAAGCGCTGCTGACGGAAATGGGCGACATCGAGTCAATTTCCAAGAAATTACAGTCGGGCGAGCTTAACCTTCTTGACGCTCGCGGTCTGCTGGATGGGCTGCTGGAGATAAAACCAAGTTTCACCACCTATCTCGGTAAGCTTTTGCTTTTATTTTATTTTCTAAGGTTGTTTAGCCCCAAGAGCGGATATCGTGCACTCTCCACATTTTGAAGGTGGTGTGGTCAAAGTTCTTGGTCGCCATGAGAAGGACCTGACGAGTGCTGAAAAAGAGGCACTGAGGTCCTTTCAACGTGCGACCAGCAGGAGCAGCGACCCAGTAGAGGTATCGGTCAAGCTAGGCTTTGCTGATCGAATCCTCAAGCGCAGGAAGATCATAGCGGAGCCCAACACATACACGATGATATCTGCCATTCCACCTACCTCCAACAAACTAGAGGTATTTCAGTATGGCTCGCATGATCTTGCACTACGAGCGCAACCGACTGTTGCTAAATCTCGCAGTCCGAACGCTACTAAACCCGCACGAACAAGACCTCGAACAAGTCCAGTCGCTAATGAAAAAACTGAGGACCATCCCTCAAGCGGCAAAGTTGAGGTAAAGGTTTTACTATTGTATATGTTAAATTAGTTATGTTAATTCTTCTTTTTATTTTTAATAGCCTGAAGACACCACTCCGGTCCAAGCTGCGTCAGCAAACCCGTTGTGGGTCGACGTACGCGATGCTGGCTGGCTATCTTGATCTCCGCGAGCTTTTAGACGCGGACGACGAAGATCAGGTCGAGCTACTATCGTCACCAGCCACTAATCGCAGACCCAAAGCGCTGGTGACGGAAATGGGCGACATCAAGTCAATTTTTTTTAGAAATTACAGTCGGGCGAGCATAACCTTCTTGACGCTCGCGATCTGCTGGATGGGCTGCTGGAGATAAAACCAAGTTTCACCACCTATCTCGGTAAGTTTTTGCTTTTATTTTATTTTTTAAGGTTATTTAGCCCCAAGAGCGGATATCGTGCACTCTCCAGATTTTGAAGGTGGTGTGGTCAAAGTTCTTGGTGGCCATGAGAAAACCTGACGAGTGCTGAAAAAGAGGCACTGAGGCCCTTTCAACGTGCGACCAGCAGGAGCAGCGACCCAGTAGAGGAATCGGTCAAGCTAGGCTTTGCTGATCGAATCCTCAAGCGTAGAAAGATCACCGCGAAGCCCAACACATACACGACGATGTCTGCCATTCCACCTACCTCCAACAAACTAGAGGCTTTTCAGTTGGCTCGCATGATCTTGCACTACGAGCGCAACCGACTTTCGCTAAACCTCGCAGTCCGAACGCTACTGGACCCGCACGAACAGGACCTCGAACAAGTCCAGTCGCTAATGAAAAATCTGAGGACCATCACTCAAGCGGCAAAGTTGAGGTAAAGTTTTTACTATTATATATTTTAAATTAGTTATTTTAATTTTTTTTTTTTTTTAATAGACTGAAGACACCACTCCGGTCCAAGCTGCGTCAGCAAACCCGTTGTGGGTCGACGTACGCGATGCTGGCTCGCTATCTTGATCTCCGCGAGCTTTTAGACGCGGACGACGAAGATCAGGTCGAGCTACTATCGTCATCAGCCACTAATCGCAGACCCAAAGCGCTGCTGACGGAAATGGGCGACATCGAGTCAATTTTTTAAGAAATTACAGTCGGGCGAGCTTAACCTTCTTGACGCTCGCGATCTGCTGGATGGGCTGCTGGAGATAAAACCAAGTTTCACCACCTATCTCGGTAAGCTTTTGCTTTTATTTTATTTTTTAAGGTTATTTAACCTCAAGAGCGGATATCGTGCGCTCTCCAGAATGGAAGGTGGTGTGGTCAAAGTTCCTGGTGGCCATGAGAAGGACCTGACGAGTGCTGAAAAAGAGGCACTGAGGTCCTTTCAACGTGCGACCAGCAGGAGCAGCGACCCAGTAGAGGAATCGGTCAAGCTAGACTTTGCTGATCGGATCCTCAAGCGCAGGAAGATCACCGCGGAGCCCAACACATACACGATGATGTCTGCCATTCCACCTACCTCCAACAAACTAGAGACTTTTCAGTTGGCTCGCATGATCTTGCACTACGAGCGCAACCGACTTTCGCTAAACCTCGCAGTCCGAACGCTACTGGACCCGCACGAACAGGACCTCGAACAAGTCCAGTCGCTAATGAAAAAACTGAGGACCATCACTCAAGCGGCAAAGTTGAGGTAAAGGTTTTACTATTGTATATGTTAAATTAGTTATGTTAATTCTTCTTTTTATTAGAATAGACTGAAGACACCACTCCGGTCCAAGCTCGTCAGCAAAC
>NW_003303755.1:2629807-2710453 GCF_000142945.1 Phytophthora infestans T30-4
CTATATGTTTCGCAGCGGCCAAGAACGAGATCCCTAGAAACGAGTCCATTCCCCCCCCCACACCATTCAAAATGGATGAACGAGTAAGGCGAGCACAAGGGGCAGTGAATCCCTACGCTAAAAGCCTCTATTAAATTAGCAACGAGAATTTCGTGTTCGTTTTAGTTTGACTGAAGACACCACTTCTGGCACAGCTGCGTCAGCAAACCCGTTTGTGGGTCGACGTCCACGATGCTGGCCTGGCCTATCTTGATCTCCCGCGAGCTATAAAGACGCGTCGACGAAGTTCAGGTCGGAGCTACTATCTTCACCAGAAACTAATCGCAGACCCAAAGCGCTGCTGACGAAGATGGGCGACATCGAGTCAATTTTTTAAGAAATTACAGTCGGGCGAGCTTAACCTTCTTGACGCTCGCGATCTGCTGGATGGGCTGCTGGAGATAAAACCAAGTTTCACCACCTATCTCGGTAAGCTTTTCCTTTAATTTTATTTTCTAAGGTTATTTAGCCCCAAGAGCGGATATCGTGCACTCTAGATTTTGAAGGTGGTGTGGTCAAAGTTCTTGGTGGCCATGAGAAGGACCTGACGAGTGCTGAAAAGAGGCACTGAGGTCCTTTCAACGTGCGACCAGCAGGAGCAGCGACCCAGTAGTGGAATCGGTCAAGCTGGGCTTTGCTGATCGGATCCTCAAGCGCAGGAAGATCACCGCGGAGCCCAACACATACACGATGATGTCTGCCATTCCACCTACCTCCAACAAACTAGAGGCTGTTCAGTATGGCTCGCATGATCTTGCACTACGAGCGCAACCGATTTTCGCTAAACCTCGCAGTCCGAACCCTACTGGACCCGCACGAACAGGACCTCGAACAAGTCCAGTCGCTAATGAAAAACTGAGGACCATCACTCAAGCGGCAAAGTTGAGGTAAAGGTTTTACTATCGTATATTTTAAATTAGTTATGTTAATTCTTTTTTTATTTTTAATAGACTGAAGACACCACTCCGGACCAAGCTGCGTCAGCAAACCCGTTGTGGGTCGACGTACGCGATGCTGGCTCGCTATCTTGATCTCCGCGAGCTTTTAGACGCGGACAACGAAGATGTGGTCGAGCTACTATCGTCACCAGCCACTAATCGCAGACCCAAAGCGCTGCTGACGGAAATGGGCGACATCGAGTCAATTTCCAAGAAATTACAGTCGGGCGAGCTTAACCTTCTTGACGCTCGCGATCTGCTGGATGGGCTGCTGGAGATAAAACCAAGTTTCACCACCTATCTCGGTAAGTTTTTGCTTTTATTTTTTTTCTAAGGTTATTTAGCCCCAAGAGCGGATATCGTGCACTCTCCAGATTTTGAAGGTGGTGTGGTCAAAGTTCCTGGTGGCCATGAGAAGGACCTGACGAGTGCTGAAAAAGAGGCACTGAGGTCCTTTCAACGTGCGACCAGCACGAGCAGCGACCCAGTAGAGGAATAGGTCAAGTTAGGCTTTGCTGATCAAATCCTCAAGCGCAGGAAGATCATAGCGGAGCCCAACACATACACGATGATGTCTGCCATTCCACCTACCTCCAACAAACTAGAGGTTGTTCAGTATGGCTCGCATGATCTTGCACTACGAGCGCAACCGACTTTCGCTAAACCTCGCAGTCCGAACGTTACTGGACCCGCACGAACAGGACCTCGAACGAGTCCAGTCGCTAATGAAAAAACTGAGGACCATCACTCAAGCGGCAAAGTTGAGGTAAAGGTTTTAATATTGTACATTTTACATTAGTTATTTTAATTCTTTTTTTTATAATAGACTGAAGACACCACTCCGGTCCAAGCTGCGTCAGCAAACCCGTTGTGGGTCGACGTGCGCGATGCTGGCTCGCTATCTTGATCTCCGCGAATTTGTAAACGCGGACAACGAAGATGTGGTCGAGCTACAATCGTCACCAGCCACTCATCGCAGACCCAAAGCGCTGCTGACGGAAATGGGCGTCATCGAGTCAATTTTTTAAGACATTACTTTCGGGCGAGCTTAACCTTCTTGACGCTCGCGATCTGCTGGATGGGCTGCTGGAGATAAAACCAAGTTTCACCACCTATCTCGGTAAGTTTTTGCTTTTATTTTATTTTCTAAGGTTATTTAGCCCCAAGAGCGGATATCGGGCACTCTCCAGATTTTGAAGGTGGTGTGGTCAAAGTTCCTGGTGGCCATGAGAAGGACCTGACGAGTGCTGAAAAAGAGGCACTGAGGTCCTTTCAACGTGCGACCAGCAGGAGCAGCGACCCAGTAGAGGAATAGGTCAAGTTAGGCTTTGCTGATCAAATCCTCAAGCGCAGGAAGATCACCGCGGAGCCCAACACATACACAATGATGTCTGCCATTCCACCTACCGCCAACAAACTAGAGGCTGTTCAGTATGGCTCGCATGATCTTGCACTACGAGCGCAACCGACTTTCGCTAAACCTCGAAGTCCGAACGCTACTGGACCCGCACGAACAGGACCTCGAACAAGTCCAGTCGCTAATGCAAAAACTGAGGGCCATCACTCAACGGCAAAGTTGAGGTAAAGGTTTTACTATTGTACATTTTAAATTAGTAATGTAATTCTTTTTTTATTTTTAATAGACTGAAAACACCACTCCGGTCCAAGCTGCGTCAGCAAACCCGTTGTGGGTCGACGTACGCGATGCTGGCTCGCTATCTTGATCTCCGCGAGCTTTTAGACGCGGACAACGAAGATGTGGTCGAGCTACTATCGTCACCAGCCACTAATCGCAGACCCAAAGCGCTGCTGACGGAAATGGGCGACATCGAGTCAATTTTTTTTAAGAAATTACAGTCGGGCGAGCTTAACCTTCTTGACGCTCGCGATCTGCTGGATGGGCTGCTGGAGATAAAACCAAGTTTCACCACCTATCTCGGTAAGTTTTTGCTTTTATTTTTTTTCTAAGGTTATTTAGCCCCAAGAGCGGATATCGTGCACTCTCCAGATTTGAAGTGGGTGTCAAATTCCGGTGCCATGAGAGGACCGAGGATGCGAAAAGAGGCATGAGGTCCTTTCAACTGCGACCAGCAGGAGCAGCGACCCAGTAGAGGGCTCGTCAGTTAGGCTTTGCTGATCATATCCTCAAGCGCAGGAAGATCACCGCGGAGCCCAACACATACAGGATGATGTCTGCCATTCCACCTACCTCCAACAAACTAGAGGCTTTTCAGTATGACTCGCATGATTCTTGCACTACGAGCGCAACGGACTTTCGTTAAACTTCGCAGTCCGAACGTTACTGGACCCGCACGAACAGGACCTCGACCAAGTCAAGTCGTTAATGAAAAAACTGAGGACCATCACTCAAGCGGCAAAGTTGAGGTAAAGGCTTTACTATTGTACATTTTACATTAGTAATTTTAATTCTTTTTTTTATTTTTAATAGACTGAAGACACCACTCCGGCCCAGCTGCGTCAGCAAACCCGTTGTGGGTCGACGTACGCGATGCTGGCTTGCTATCTTGATCTCCGCGAATTTGTAAACGCGGACAACGAAGATGTGGTCGAGCTACTATCGTCACCAGCCACTCATCGCAGACCCAAAGCGCTGCTGACGGAAATGGGCGTCATCGAGTCAATTTTTTAAGACATTACTTTCGGGCAAGCTTAACCTTCTTGACGCTCGCGATCTGCTGGATGGGCTGCTGGAGATAAAACCAAGTTTCACCACCTATCTCGGTAAGTTTTTGCTTTTATTTTATTTTCTAAGGTTATTTAGCCCCAAGAGCGGATATCGTGCACTCTCCAGATTTTGAAGGTGGTGTGGTCAAAGTTCCTGGTGGCCATGAGAAGAACCTGACGAGTGCTGAAAAGAGGCATGAGTCTTTCAACTGCGACCGCAGAGCAGCGACCCATAGAGATCGTCAGTAGTTGCGATCGATCTCAGCGCAGAGATCTACGACCCACACTACAGAGAGTCGCCTTCCTTACTCCAACAATGGGGGCGTTTTCTTTAGTATCCGCTCACTTTTTTTTCGGTTCTCCGGGGGCGAGCCCCACAACCCTTTCTGTTCTTAAAAAATCTCGCCCACTTGGCAAACCTTTAGCGGAAACCCCCGCACAAAACAGAAACTCTGAAAAACAATTCCCCTTGCTTTAAGAAAAAAAAGGGGGGGGCCCCCTCCCCCCAGAGGAAAAAACTGAGGACCATCCCTCAAGCGGTAAAGTTGAGGTAAAGGTTTTACTATTGTATATGTTAAATTAGTTATGTTAATTCTTTTTTTTATTTTTAATATAATGAAGACACCACTCCGGTCCAAGCTGCGTCAGCAAACCCGTTGCGGGTCGACGTACGCGATGCTGGCTCGCTATCTTGATCTCCGCGAATTTATAAACGCGGACAACGAAGATGTGGTCGAGCTACTATCGTCACCAGCCACTAATCGCAGACCCAAAGCGCTGCTGACGGAAATGGGCGACATCGAGTCAATTTTTTAAGAAATTACAGTCGGGCGAGCTTAACCTTCTTGACGCTCGCGATCTGCTGGATGGGCCGCTGGAGATAAAACCAAGTTTCACCACCTATCTCGGTAAGCTTTTCCTTTTATTTTATTTTCTAAGGTTATTTAGCCCCAAGAGTGGATATCGTGCACTCTCCAGATTTTGAAGGTGGTGTGGTCAAAGTTCTTGGTGGCCATGAGAAGGACCTGACGAGTGCTGAAAAGAGGCACTGAGGTCCTTTCAACGTGCGACCAGCAGGAGCAGCGACCCAGTAGAGGAATCGGTCAAGCTAGGCTTTGCTGATCGAATCCTCAAGCGTAGGAAGATCACCGCGGAGCCCAACACATACACGATGATGTCTGCCATTCCACCTACCTCCAACAAACTAGAGGCTGTTCAGTATGGCTCGCATGATCTTGCACTACGAGCGCAACCGATTTTCGCTAAACCTCGCAGTCCGAGCGCTACTGGACCCGCACGAACAGGACCTCGAACGAGTCCCGTCGCTAATGAAAAACAGAGGACCATCACTTAAGCGGCAAAGTTAAGGTAAAGGCTTTACTATTGTATATTTTAAATTAGTTATGGTATTTCTTTTTTTATAATAGCCTGAAGACACCACTCCGGTCCAAGCTGCGTCAGCAAACCCGTTGTGGGTCGACGTACGCGATGCTGGCTCGTTATCATGATCTCCGCGAGCTTTTAGACGCGGACGACGAAGATCAGGTCGAGCTACTATCGTCACCAGCCACTAATCGCAGACCCAAAGCGCTGCAGACAAAAATGGGCGACATCGAGTCAATTTTTTTAAGAAATTACAGTCGGGCGAGCTTAACCTTCTTGACGCTCGCGATCTGCTGGATGGGCTGCTGGAGATAAAACCAAGTTTTACCACCTATCTCGGTAAGTTTTTGCTTTTATTTTCTAAGGTTATTTAGCCCCAAGAGCGGATATCGTGCACTCTCCAGATTTTGAAGGTGGTGTGGTCAAAGTTCCTGGTGGCCATGAGAAGGACCTGACGAGTGCTGAAAAAGAGGCACTGAGGTCCTTTCAACGTGCGACCAGCAGGAGCAGCGACCCAGTAGAGGAATAGGTCAAGTTAGGCTTTGCTGATCGGATCCTCAAGCGCAGGAAGATCACCGCGGAGCCCAACACATACACGATGATGTCTGCCATTCCACCTACCTCCAACAAACTAAATGCTGTTCAGTATGACTCGCATGATCTTGCACTACGAGCGCAACCGATTTTCGCTAAACCTCGCAGTCCGAACGCTACTGGATCCGCACGAACAGGACCTCGAACAAGTCCAGTCGCTAATGAAAAAACTGAGGACCATCACTCAAGCGGCAAAGTTGAGGTAACGTTTTTACTATTGTATATTTTAGATTAGTAATTTTAATTCTTTTATATTTGTAATAGACTGAAGACACCACTCCGGTCCAAGCTGCGTCAGCAAACCCGTTGTGGGTCGACGTACGCGATGCTGGCTCGCTATCTTGATCTCCGCGAGCTTTTAGACGCGGACGACGAAGATCACGTCGAGCTACTATCGTCACCAGCCACTAATCGCAGACCCAAAGCGCTGCAGACGGAAATGGGCGACATCGAGTCAATTTTTTTAAGAAATTACAGTCGGGCGAGCTTAACCTTCTTGACGCTCGCGATCTGCTGGATGGGCTGCTGGAGATAAAACCAAGTTTCACCACCTATCTCGGTAAGTTTTTGCTTTTATTTTATTTTCTAAGGTTATTTAGCCCCAAGAGCGGATATCGTGCACTCTCCAGATTTTGAAGGTGGTGTGGTCAAAGTTCTTGGTGGCCCTGAGAAGGACCTGACGAGTGCTGAAAAAGAGGCACTGAGGTCCTTTCAACGTGCGACCAGCAGGAGCAGCGACCCAGTAGAGGAATCGGTCAAGCTGGGCTTTGCTGATCGGATCCTCAAGCGCAGGAAGATCACCGCGGAGCCCAACACATACACGATGATGTCTGCCATTCCACCTACCTCCAACAAACTAAATGCTGTTCAGTATGACTCGCATGATCTTGCACTACGAGCGCAACCGATTTTCGCTAAACCTCGCAGTCCGAACGCTACTGGACCCGCACGAACAGGACCTCGAACAAGTCCAGTCGTTAATGAAAAAACTGAGGACCATCACTCAAGCGGCAAAGTTGAGGTAAAGTTTTTACTATTGTATATTTTAGATTAGTCATTTTAATTCTTTTTTATTTGTAATAGACTGAAGACACCACTCCGGTCCAAGCTGCGTCAGCAAACCCGTTGTGGGTCGACGTACGCGATGCTGGCTCGCTATCTTGATCTCCGCGAGCTTTTAGACGCGGACGACGAAGATCAGGTCGAGCTACTATCGTCACCAGCCACTAATCGCAGACCCAAAGCGCTGCAGACGGAAATGGGCGACATCGAGTCAATTTTTTTAAGAAATTACAGTCGGGCGAGCTTAACCTTCTTGACGCTCGCGATCTGCTGGATGGGCTGCTGGAGATAAAACCAAGTTTCACCACCTATCTCGGTAAGTTTTTGCTTTATTTTCTAAGGTTATTTAGCCCCAAGAGCGGATATCGTGCACTCTCCAGATTTTGAAGGTGGTGTGGTCAAAGTTCTTGGTGGCCGTGAGAAGGACCTGACGAGTGCTGAAAAAGAGGCGCTGAGTTCCTTTCAGCGTGGGAACAGCAGGAGCACCGACCCAGTAGAGGAATAGGTCAAGCTGGGCTTTGCTGATCAAATCCTCAAGCGCAGGAAGATCACCGCGGAACCCAACACATACACGATGATGTCTGCCATTCCACCTACCTCCAACAAACTAAATGCTGTTCAGTATGACTCGCATGATCTTGCACTACGAGCGCAACCGATTTTCGCTAAACCTCGCAGTCCGAACGCTACTGGACCCGCACGAACAGGACCTCGAACAAGTCCAGTCGTTAATGAAAAAACTGAGGACCATCACTCAAGCGGCAAAGTTGAGGTAAAGTTTTTACTATTGTATATTTTAGATTAGTCATTTTAATTCTTTTTTATTTGTAATAGACTGAAGACACCACTCCGGTCCAAGCTGCGTCAGCAAACCCGTTGTGGGTCGACGTACGCGATGCTGGCTCGCTATCTTGATCTCCGCGAGCTTTTAGACGCGGACGACGAAGATCACGTCGAGCTACTATCGTCACCAGCCACTAATCGCAGACCTAAAGCGCTGCTGACGGAAATGGGCGACATCGAGTCAATTTTTTAAGAAATTACAGTCGGGCGAGCTTAACCTTCTTGACGCTCGCGATCTGCTGGATGGGCTGCTGGAGATAAAACCAAGTTTCACCACCTATCTCGGTAAGTTTTTGCTTTTATTTTCTAAGGTTATTTAGCCCCAAGAGCGGATATCGTGCACTCTCCAGATTTTGAAGGTGGTGTGGTCAAAGTTCCTGGTGGCCATGAGAAGGACCTGACGAGTGCTGAAAAGAGGCACTGAGGTCCTTTCAACGTGCGACCAGCAGGAGCAGCGACCCAGTAGAGGAATAGGTCAAGTTAGGCTTTGCTGATCAAATCCTCAAGTGCAGGAAGATCACCGCGGAGCCCAACACATACACGATGATGTCTGCCATTCCACCTACCTCCAACAAACTAGAGGTTGTTCAGTATGGCTCGCATGATCTTGCACTACGAGCGCAACCGACTTTCGCTAAACCTCGCAGTCCGAACGCTACTGGACCCGCACGAACAGGACCTCGAACAAGTCCAGTCGCTAATGAAAAACAGAGGACCATCACTTAAGCGGCAAAGTTGAGGTAAAGTTTTTACTATTGTATATTTTAAATTAGTTATGGTATTTCTTTTTTTATAATAGCCTGAAGACACCACTCCGGTCCAAGCTGCGTCAGCAATCCCGTTGTGGGTCGACGTACGCGATGCTGGCTCGTTATCATGATCTCCGCGAGCTTTTAGACGCGGACGACGAAGATCAGGTCGAGCTACTATCGTCACCAGCCACTAATCGCAGACCTAAAGCGCTGCTGACGGAAATGGGCGACATCGAGTCAGTTTTTTAAGAAATTACAGTCGGGCGAGCTTAACCTTCTTGACGCTCGCGATCTGCTGGATGGGCTGCTGGAGATAAAACCAAGTTTCACCACCTATGTCGGTAAGTTTTTGCTTTTATTTTATTTTCTAAGGTTATTTAGCCCCAAGAGCGGATATCGTGCACTCTCCAGATTTTGAAGGTGGTGTGGTCAAAGTTCCTGGTGGCCATGAGAAGGACCTGACGAGTGCTGAAAAAGAGGCACTGAGGTCCTTTCAACGTGCGACCAGCAGGAGCAGCGACCCAGTAGAGGAATAGGTCAAGTTAGGCTTTGCTGATCGGATCCTCAAGCGCAGGAAGATCACCGCGGAGCCCAACACATACACGATGATGTCTGCCATTCCACCTACCTCCAACAAACTAGAGGTTGTTCAGTATGGCTCGCATGATCTTGCACTACGAGCGCAACTGATTTTCGCTAAACCTCGCAGTCCGAACGCTACTGGACCCGCACGAACAGGACCTCGAACAAGTCCAGTCGCTAATGAAAAAACTGAGGACCATCACTCAAGCGGCAAAGTTGAGATAAAGTTTTTACTATTGTACATTTTAAATTAGTTATTTTGATTCTTCTTATTATCTTAAAATAGACTGAAGACACCACTCCGGTTCCAAGCTGCGTCAGCAAACCCGTTGTGGGTCGACGTACGCGATGCTGGCTCGCTATCTTGATCTCCGCGAGCTTTTAGACGCGGACGACGAAGATCAGGTCGAGCTACTATCGTCACCAGCCTCTAATCGCAGACCCAAAGCGCTGCTGACGGAAATGGGCGACATCGAGTCAATTTTTTAAGAAATTACAGTCGGGCGAGCTTAACCTTCTTGACGCTCGCGATCTGCTGGATGGGCTGCTGGAGATAAAACCAAGTTTCACCACCTATCTCGGTAAGCTTTTGCTTTTATTTTATTTTCTAAGGTTATTTAGTCCCAAGAGCGGATATCGTGCACTCTCCAGATTTTGAAGGTGGTGTGGTCAAAGTTCCTGGTGGCCATGAGAAGGACCTGATGAGTGCTGAAAAGAGGCACTGAGGTCCTTTCAACGTGCGACCAGCAGGAGCAGCGACCCAGTAGAGGAATCGGTCAAGCTAGACTTTGCTGATCGGATCCTCAAGCGCAGGAAGATCACCGCGGAGCCCAACACATACACGATGATGTCTGCCATTCCACCTACCTCCAACAAACTAGAGGCTGTTCAGTATGACTCGCATGATCTTGCACTACGAGCGCAACCGACTTTCGCTAAACCTCGCAGTCCGAACGCTACTGGACCCGCACGAACAGGACCTCGAACAAGTCCAGTCGCTAATGAAAAACAGAGGACCATCACTTAAGCGGCAAAGTTGAGGTAAAGTTTTTACTATTGTATATTTTAAATTAGTTATGGTATTTCTTTTTTTATAATAGCCTGAAGACACCACTCCGGTCCAAGCTGCGTCAGCAATCCCGTTGTGGGTCGACGTACGCGATGCTGGCTCGTTATCATGATCTCCGCGAGCTTTTAGACGCGGACGACGAAGATCAGGTCGAGCTACTATCGTCACCAGCCACTAATCGCAGACCTAAAGCGCTGCTGACGGAAATGGGCGACATCGAGTCAATTTTTTAAGAAATTACAGTCGGGCGAGCTTAACCTTCTTGACGCTCACGATCTGCTGGATGGGCTGCTGGAGATAAAACCAAGTTTCACCACCTATCTCGGTAAGTTTTGCTTTTATTTTATTTTCTAAGGTTATTTAGTCCCAAGAGCGGATATCGTGCACTCTCCAGATTTTGAAGGTGGTGTGGTCAAAGCTCTTGGTGGCCCTGAGAAGGACCTGACGAGTGCTGAAAAAGAGACACTGAGGTCCTTTCAACGTGCGACCAGCAGGAGCAGCGACCCAGTAGAGGAATCGGTCAAGCTAGGGCTTTGCTGATCGAATCCTCAAGCGCAGAAAGATCACCGCGGAGCCCAACACATACACGATGATGTCTGCCATTCCACTTACCTCCACCAAGCTAGAGGCTGTTCAGTATGGCTCGCATGATCTTGCACTACGAGCGCAACCGACTTTCGCTAAACCTCGCAGTCCGAACGCTACTGGACCCGCACGAACAGGACCTCGAACAAGTCCAGTCGCTAATGAGAAAACGGAGGACCATCACTCAAGCGGCAAAGTTGAGGTAACGTTTTTACTATTGTATATTTTAGATTAGTTATTTAAATTCTTTATTTTTTTTTAATAGACTGAAGACACCACTCCGGTCCAAGCTGCGTCAGCAAACCCGTTGTGGGTCGACGTACGCGATGCTGGCTCGCTATCTTGATCTCCGCGTGCTTTTAGACGCGGACGACGAAGATGTGGTCGAGCTATTATCGTCACCAGCCACTAATCGCAGACCCAAAGCGCTGCTGACGGAAATGGGCGACATCGAGTCAATTTTTTAAGAAATTACAGTCGGGCGAGCTTAACCTTCTTGACGCTCGCGATCTGCTGGATGGGCTGCTGGAGATAAAACCAAGTTTCACCACCTATCTCGGTAAGTTTTGCTTTTATTTTATTTTCTAAGGTTATTTAGTCCCAAGAGCGGATATCGTGCACTCTCCAGATTTTGAAGGTGGTGTGGTCAAAGCTCTTGGTGGCCCTGAGAAGGACCTGACGAGTGCTGAAAAAGAGACACTGAGGTCCTTTCAACGTGCGACCAGCAGGAGCAGCGACCCAGTAGAGGAATAGGTCAAGTTAGGCTTTGCTGATCAAATCCTCAAGCGCAGGAAGATCACCGCGGAGCCCAACACATACACGATGATGTCTGCCATTCCACCTACCTCCAACAAACTAGAGGTTGTTCAGTATGGCTCGCATGATCTTGCACTACGAGCGCAACCGATTTTCGCTAAACCTCGCAGTCCGAACGCTACTGGACCCGCACGAACAGGACCTCGAACAAGTCCAGTCGTTAATGAAAAAACTGAGGACCATCACTCAAGCGGCAAAGTTGAGGTAAAGTTTTTACTATTGTATATTTTAGATTAGTAATTTTAATTCTTTTTTATTTGTAATAGCCTGAAGACACCACTCCGGTCCAAGCTGCGTCAGCAAACCCGTTGTGGGTCGACGTACGCGATGCTGGCTCGTTATCATGATCTCCGCGAGCTTTTAGACGCGGACGACGAAGATCAGGTCGAGCTACTATCGTCACCAGCCACTAATCGCAGACCTAAAGCGCTGCTGACGGAAATGGGCGACATCGAGTCAATTTCAAAGAAATTACAGTCGGGCGAGCTTAACCTTCTTGACGCTCACGATCTGCTAGATGGGCTGCTGGAGATAAAACCAAGTTTCACCACCTATCTCGGTAAGGTTTTGCTTTTATTTTATTTTCTAAGGTTATTTAGCCCCAAGAGCGGATATCGTGCACTCTCCAGATTTTGAAGGTGGTGTGGTCAAAGTTCTTGGTGGCCATGAGAAGGACCTGACGAGTGCTGAAAAAGAGGCACGGAGGTCCTTTCTACGTGCGACCAGCAGGAGCAGCGACCCAGTAGAGGAATAGGTCAAGTTAGGCTTTGCTGATCAAATCCTCAAGCGCAGGAAGATCACCGCGGAGCCCAACACATACACGATGATGTCTGCCATTCCACCTACCTCCAACAAACTAGAGGTTGCTCAGTATGGCTCGCATGATCTTGCACTACGAGCGCAACCGACTTTCGCTAAACCTCGCAGTCCGAACGCTACTGGACCCGCACGAACAGGACCTCGAACAAGTCCAGTCGCTAATGAAAAACAGAGGACCATCACTTAAGCGGCAAAGTTGAGGTAAAGTTTTTACTATTGTATATTTTAAATTAGTTATGGTATTTCTTTTTTTATAATAGCCTGAAGACACCACTCCGGTCCAAGCTGCGTCAGCAATCCCGTTGTGGGTCGACGTACGCGATGCTGGCTCGTTATCATGATCTCCGCGAGCTTTTAGACGCGGACGACGAAGATCAGGTCGAGCTACTATCGTCACCAGCCACTAATCGCAGACCCAAAGCGCTGCAGACAAAAATGGGCGACATCGAGTCAATTTTTTTAAGAAATTACAGTCGGGCGAGCTTAACCTTCTTGACGCTCGCGATCTGCTGGATGGGCTGCTGGAGATAAAACCAAGTTTTACCACCTATCTCGGTAAGTTTTTCCTTTATTTTATTTTCTAAGGTTATTTAGCCCCAAGAGCGGATATCGTGCACTTTCCAGATTTTGAAGGTGGTGTGGTCAAAGTTCCTGGTGGCCATGAGAAGGACCTGACGAGTGCTGAAAAAGATGCACTGAGGTCCTTTCAACGTGCGACCAGCAGGAGCAGCGACCCAGTAGAGGAATAGGTCAAGTTAGGCTTTGCTGATCAAATCCTCAAGCGCAGGAAGATCACCGCGGAGCCCAACACATACACGATGATGTCTGCCATTCCACCTACCTCCAACAAACTAGAGGTTGTTCAGTATGGCTCGCATGATCTTGCACTACGAGCGCAACCGACTTTCGCTAAACCTCGCAGTCCGAACGCTACTGGACCCGCACGAACAGGACCTCGAACAAGTCCAGTCGCTAATGAAAAACAGAGGACCATCACTTAAGCGGCAAAGTTAAGGTAAAGGCTTTACTATTGTATATTTTAAATTAGTTATGGTATTCCTTTTTTTATAATAGCCGGAAGACACCACTCCGGTCCAAGCTGCGTCAGCAAACCCGTTGTGGGTCGACGTACGCGATGCTGGCTCGTTATCATGATCTCCGCGAGCTTTTAGACGCGGACGACGAAGATCAGGTCGAGCTACTATCGTCACCAGCCACTAATCGCAGACCCAAAGCGCTGCAGACAAAAATGGGCGACATCGAGTCAATTTTTTTAAGAAATTACAGTCGGGCGAGCTTAACCTTCTTGACGCTCGCGATCTGCTGGATGGGCTGCTGGAGATAAAACCAAGTTTCACCACCTATCTCGGTAAGCTTTTGCTTTTATTTTATTTTTTTAAGGTTATTTAGCCCCAAGAGCAGATATCGTGCACTCTCCAGATTTTGAAGGTGGTGTGGTCAAAGTTCTTGGTGGCCCTGAGAAGGACCTGACGAGTGCTGAAAAAGAGGCACTGAGGTCCTTTCAACGTGCGACCAGCAGGAGCAGCGACCCAGTAGAGGAATAGGTCAAGTTAGGCTTTGCTGATCAAATCCTCAAGCGCAGGAAGATCACCGCGGAGCCCAACACATACACGATGATGTCTGCCATTCCACCTACCTCCAACAAACTAGAGGCTGTTCAGTTTGACTCGCATGATCTTGCACTACGAGCGCAACCGACTTTCGCTAAACCTCGCAGTCCGAACGCTACTGGACCCGCACGAACAGGACCTCGAACAAGTCCAGTCGTTAATGAAAAAACTGAGGACCATCACTCAAGCGGCAAAGTTGAGGTAAAGTTTTTACTATTGTATATTTTAGATTAGTCATTTTAATTCTTTTTTATTTGTAATAGACTGAAGACACCACTCCGGTCCAAGCTGCGTCAGCAAACCCGTTGTGGGTCGACGTACGCGATGCTGGCTCGCTATCTTGATCTCCGCGAGCTTTTAGACGCGGACGACGAAGATCACGTCGAGCTACTATCGTCACCAGCCACTAATCGCAGACCTAAAGCGCTGCTGACGGAAATGGGCGACATCGAGTCAATTTTTTAAGAAATTACAGTCGGGCGAGCTTAACCTTCTTGACGCTCGCGATCTGCTGGATGGGCTGCTGGAGATAAAACCAAGTTTCACCACCTATCTCGGTAAGTTTTTGCTTTTATTTTCTAAGGTTATTTAGCCCCAAGAGCGGATATCGTGCACTCTCCAGATTTTGGAGGTGGGGTGGGCAAAGTTCCTGGTGGCCATGAGAAGGACCTGACGAGTGCTGGAAAAGAGGCACTGAGGTCCTTTCTACGTGCGACCAGCAGGAGCAGCGACCCAGTACAGGAATAGGGCCAAGTTAGGCTTTTGCTGATCAAATCCTCAAGCGCAGGAAGATCACCGCTGGAGCCCAACACATACACGATGATGTCTGCCATTCCACCTACCTCCAACAAACTAAATGCTGTTCAGTATGACTCGCATGATCTTGCACTACGAGCGCAACCGATTTTCGCTAAACCTCGCAGTCCGAACGCTACTGGACCCGCACGAACAGGACCTCGAACAAGTCCAGTCGTTAATGAAAAAACTGAGGACCATCACTCAAGCGGCAAAGTTGAGGTAAAGTTTTTACTATTGTACATTTTAAATTAGTTATTTTTAATAGACTGAAGACACCACTCCGGACAAGCTGCGTCAGCAAACCCGTTGTGGGTCGACGTACGCGATGCTGGCTCGCTATCTTGATCTCCGCGAGCTTTTAGACGCGGACGACGAAGATCAGGTCGAGCTACTATCGTCACCAGCCTCTAATCGCAGACCCAAAGCGCTGCAGACGGAAATGGGCGACATCGAGTCAATTTTTTTAAGAAATTACAGTCGGGCGAGCTTAACCTTCTTGACGCTCGCGATCTGCTGGATAGGCTGCTGGAGATAAAAGCAAGTTTCACCACCTATCTCGGTAAGTTTTTGCTTTTTTTTTATTTTCTAAGGTTATTTAGCCCCAAGAGCGGATATCGTGCACTCTCCAGATTTTGAAGTGGTGTGGTCAAAGTTCCTGGTGGCCAAGAGAAGGACCTGACGAGTGCTGAAAAAGAGGCACTGAGGTCCTTTCAACGTGCGACCAGCAGGAGCAGCGACCCAGTAGAGGAATCGGTCAAGCTGGGCTTTGCTGATCGGATCCTCAAGCGCAGGAAGATCACCGCGGAGCCCAACACATACACGATGATGTCTGCCATTCCACCTACCTCCAACAAACTAGAGGCTGTTCAGTATGACTCGCATGATCTTGCACTACGAGCGCAACCGATTTTCGCTAAACCTCGCAGTCCGAACGCTACTGGACCCGCACGAACAGGACCTCGAACAAGTCCAGTCGCTAATGAAAAAACTGAGGACCATCACTCAAGCGGCAAAGTTGAGGTAACGTTTTTACTATTGTATATTTTAGATTAGTAATTTTAATTCTTTTATATTTGTAATAGACTGAAGACACCACTCCGGTCCAAGCTGCGTCAGCAATCCCGTTGTGGGTCGACGTACGCGATGCTGGCTCGTTATCATGATCTTCGCGAGCTTTTAGACGCGGACGACGAAGATCAGGTCGAGCTACTATCGTCACCAGCCACTAATCGCAGACCCAAAGCGCTGCAGACAAAAATGGGCGACATCGAGTCAATTTTTTTAAGAAATTACAGTCGGGCGAGCTTAACCTTCTTGACGCTCGCGATCTGCTGGATGGGCTGCTGGAGATAAAACCAAGTTTTACCACCTATCTCGGTAAGTTTTTCCTTTATTTTATTTTCTAAGGTTATTTAGCCCCAAGAGCGGATATCGTGCACTCTCCAGATTTTGAAGGTGGTGTGGTCAAAGTTCCTGGTGGCCATGAGAAGGACCTGACGAGTGCTGAAAAAGAGGCACTGAGGTCCTTTCAACGTGCGACCAGCAGGAGCAGCGACCCAGTAGAGGAATAGGTCAAGTTAGGCTTTGCTGATCAAATCCTCAAGCGCAGGAAGATCACCGCGGAGCCCAACACATACACGATGATGTCTGCCATTCCACCTACCTCCAACAAACTAGAGGTTGTTCAGTATGGCTCGCATGATCTTGCACTACGAGCGCAACCGACTTTCGCTAAACCTCGCAGTCCGAACGCTACTGGACCCGCACGAACAGGACCTCGAACAAGTCCAGTCGCTAATGAAAAACAGAGGACCATCACTTAAGCGGCAAAGTTGAGGTAAAGTTTTTACTATTGTATATTTTAAATTAGTTATGGTATTTCTTTTTTTATAATAGCCTGAAGACACCACTCCGGTCCAAGCTGCGTCAGCAATCCCGTTGTGGGTCGACGTACGCGATGCTGGCTCGTTATCATGATCTCCGCGAGCTTTTAGACGCGGACGACGAAGATCAGGTCGAGCTACTATCGTCACCAGCCACTAATCGCAGACCCAAAGCGCTGCAGACGGAAATGGGCGACATCGAGTCAATTTTTTTAAGAAATTACAGTCGGGCGAGCTTAACCTTCTTGACGCTCGCGATCTGCTGGATGGGCTGCTGGAGATAAAACCAAGTTTTACCACCTATCTCGGTAAGTTTTTCCTTTATTTTCTAAGGTTATTTAGCCCCAAGAGCGGATATCGTGCACTCTCCAGATTTTGAAGGTGGTGTGGTCAAAGTTCCTGGTGGCCATGAGAAGGACCTGACGAGTGCTGAAAAAGATGCACTGAGGTCCTTTCAACGTGCGACCAGCAGGAGCAGCGACCCAGTAGAGGAATAGGTCAAGTTAGGCTTTGCTGATCAAATCCTCAAGCGCAGGAAGATCACCGCGGAGCCCAACACATACACGATGATGTCTGCCATTCCACCTACCTCCAACAAACTAGAGGCTGTTCAGTATGACTCGCATGATCTTGCACTACGAGCGCAACCGATTTTCGCTAAACCTCGCAGTCCGAACGCTACTGGACCCGCACGAACAGGACCTCGAACAAGTCCAGTCGCTAATGAAAAACAGAGGACCATCACTTAAGCGGCAAAGTTGAGGTAAAGTTTTTACTATTGTATATTTTAAATTAGTTATGGTATTTCTTTTTTTATAATAGCCTGAAGACACCACTCCGGTCCAAGCTGCGTCAGCAATCCCGTTGTGGGTCGACGTACGCGATGCTGGCTCGTTATCATGATCTTCGCGAGCTTTTAGACGCGGACGACGAAGATCAGGTCGAGCTACTATCGTCACCAGCCACTAATCGCAGACCCAAAGCGCTGCAGACAAAAATGGGCGACATCGAGTCAATTTTTTTAAGAAATTACAGTCGGGCGAGCTTAACCTTCTTGACGCTCGCGATCTGCTGGATGGGCTGCTGGAGATAAAACCAAGTTTTACCACCTATCTCGGTAAGTTTTTCCTTTATTTTATTTTCTAAGGTTATTTAGCCCCAAGAGCGGATATCGTGCACTTTCCAGATTTTGAAGGTGGTGTGGTCAAAGTTCCTGGTGGCCATGAGAAGGACCTGACGAGTGCTGAAAAAGAGGCACTGAGGTCCTTTCAACGTGCGACCAGCAGGAGCAGCGACCCAGTAGAGGAATAGGTCAAGTTAGGCTTTGCTGATCAAATCCTCAAGCGCAGGAAGATCACCGCGGAGCCCAACACATACACGATGATGTCTGCCATTCCACCTACCTCCAACAAACTAGAGGTTGTTCAGTATGGCTCGCATGATCTTGCACTACGAGCGCAACCGACTTTCGCTAAACCTCGCAGTCCGAACGCTACTGGACCCGCACGAACAGGACCTCGAACAAGTCCAGTCGCTAATGAAAAACAGAGGACCATCACTTAAGCGGCAAAGTTGAGGTAAAGTTTTTACTATTGTATATTTTAAATTAGTTATGGTATTTCTTTTTTTATAATAGCCTGAAGACACCACTCCGGTCCAAGCTGCGTCAGCAAACCCGTTGTGGGTCGACGTACGCGATGCTGGCTCGTTATCATGATCTCCGCGAGCTTTTAGACGCGGACGACGAAGATCAGGTCGAGCTACTATCGTCACCAGCCACTAATCGCAGACCTAAAGCGCTGCTGACGGAAATGGGCGACATCGAGTCAATTTTTTTAAGAAATTACAGTCGGGCGAGCTTAACCTTCTTGACGCTCGCGATCTGCTGGATGGGCTGCTGGAGATAAAACCAAGTTTCACCACCTATCTCGGTAAGTTTTTGCTTTTATTTTCTAAGGTTATTTAGCCCCAAGAGCGGATATCGTGCACTCTCCAGATTTTGAAGGTGGTGTGGTCAAAGTTCTTGGTGGCCATGAGAAGGACCTGACGAGTGCTGAAAAAGAGGCACTGAGGTCCTTTCAACGTGCGACCAGCAGGAGCAGCGACCCAGTAGAGGAATCGGTCAAGCTGGGCTTTGCTGATCGGATCCTCAAGCGCAGGAAGATCACCGCGGAGCCCAACACATACACGATGATGTCTGCCATTCCACCTACCTCCAACAAACTAGAGGCTGTTCAGTATGAATCGCATGATCTTGCACTACGAGCGCAACCGATTTTCGCTAAACCTCGCAGTCCGAACGCTACTGGACCCGCACGAACAGGACCTCGAACGAGTCCAGTCGCTAATGAAAAAACTGAGGACCATCACTCACGCGGCAACGTTGAGGTAAAGGCTTTACTATTGTACATTTTAAATTAGTTATTTTAATTCTTTTTTTTATAATAGACTGAAGACACCACTCCGGGTCCAAGCTGCGTCAGCAAACCCGTTGTGGTCGACGTACGCGATGCTGGCTCGCTATCTTGATCTCCGCGAGCTTTTAGACGCGGACGACGAAGATCACGTCGAGCTACTATCGTCACCAGCCACTAATCGCAGACCTAAAGCGCTGCTGACGGAAATGGGCGACATCGAGTCAATTTTTTAAGAAATTACAGTCGGGCGAGCTTAACCTTCTTGACGCTCGCGATCTGCTGGATGGGCTGCTGGAGATAAAACCAAGTTTTACCACCTATCTCGGTAAGTTTTTGCTTTTGTTTTATTTTTTAAGGTTATTTAGCCCCAAGAGCGGATATCGTGCACTCTCCAGATTTTGAAGGTGGTGTGGTCAAAGCTCTTGGTGGCCATGAGAAGGACCTGACGAGTGCTGAAAAGAGGCACTGAGGTCCTTTCAACGTGCGACCAGCAGGAGCAGCGACCCAGTAGAGGAATCGGTCAAGCTGGGCTTTGCTGATCGGATCCTCAAGCGCAGGAAGATCACCGCGGAGCCCAACACATACACGATGATGTCTGCCATTCCACCTACCTCCAACAAACTAGAGGCTGTTCAGTATGAATCGCATGATCTTGCACTACGAGCGCAACCGATTTTCGCTAAACCTCGCAGTCCGAACGCTACTGGACCCGCACGAACAGGACCTCGAACAAGTCCAGTCGCTAATGAATCAACTGAGGACCATCACTCAAGCGGCAAAGTTGAGGTAAAGGCTTTACTATTGTACATTTTAAATTAGTTATTTTGATTCTTTTTTATTTGTAATAGACTGAAGACACCACTCCGGTTCAAGCTGCGTCAGCAAACCCGTTGTGGGTCGACGTACGCGATGCTGGCTCGCTATCTTGATCTCCGCGAGCTTTTAGACGCGGACGACGAAGATCACGTCGAGCTACTATCGTCACCAGCCTCTAATCGCAGACCCAAAGCGCTGCTGACGGAAATGGGCGACATCGAGTCAATTTTTTAAGAAATTACAGTCGGGCGAGCTTAACCTTCTTGATGCTCGCGATCTGCTGGATGGGCTGCTGGAGATAAAACCAAGTTTCACCACCTATCTCGGTAAGTTTTTGCTTTTATTTTATTTTCTAAGGTTATTTAGCCCCAAGAGCGGATATCGTGCACTCTCCATATTTTGAAGGTGGTGTGGTCAAAGTTCCTGGTGGCCATGAGAAGGACCTGACGAGTGCTGAAAAAGCGGCACTGAGGTCCTTTCAACGTGCGACCAGCAGGAGCAGCGACCCAGTAGAGGAATCGGTCAAGCTAGGCTTTGCAGATCGGATCCGCAAGCGCAGGAAGATCACCGCGGAGCCCAACACATACACGATGATGTCTGCCATTCCACCTACCTCCAACAAGCTAGAGGCTGTTCAGTATGACTCGCATGATCTTGCACTACGAGCGCAACCGACTTTCGCTAAACCTCGCAGTCCGAACGCTACTGGACCCGCACGAACAGGACCTCGAACGAGTCCAGTCGCTAATGAAAAAACTGAGGACCATCACTCAAGCGGCAAAGTTGAGGTAAAGGCTTTACTATTGTATATGTTAATTTAGTAATTTAAATTCTTTTTATTTTTTAATAGACTGAAGACACCACTCCGGACCAAGCTGCGTCAGCAAACCCGTTGTGGGTCGACGTACGCGATGCTGGCTCGCTATCTTGATCTCCGCGAGCTTTTAGACGCGGACGACGAAGATCACGTCGAGCTACTATCGTCACCAGCCTCTAATCGCAGACCCAAAGCGCTGCTGACGGAAATGGGCGACATCGAGTCAATTTTTTAAGAAATTACAGTCGGGCGAGCTTAACCTTCTTGACGCTCACGATCTGCTGGATAGGCTGCTGGAGATAAAACCAAGTTTCACCACCTATCTCGGTAAGGTTTTGCTTTTATTTTATTTTCTAAGGTTATTTAGCCCCAAGAGCGGATATCGTGCACTCTCCAGATTTTGAAGGTGGTGTGGTCAAAGTTCTTGGTGGCCATGAGAAGGACCTGACGAGTGCTGAAAAGAGGCACTGAGGTCCTTTCAACGTGCGACCAGCAGGAGCAGCGACCCAGTAGTGGAATCGGTCAAGCTGGGCTTTGCTGATCGGATCCTCAAGCGCAAGAAGATCACCGCGGAGCCCAACACATACACGATGATGTCTGCCATTCCACCTACCTCCAACAAACTAGAGGCTGCTCAGTATGACTCGCATGATCTTGCACTACGAGCGCAACCGATTTTCGCTAAACCTCGCAGTCCGAACGCTACTGGACCCGCACGAACAGGACCTCGAACGAGTCCAGTCGCTAATGAAAAAACTGAGGACCATCACTCAAGCGGCAAAGTTGAGGTAAAGGCTTTACTATTGTATATTTTAAATTAGTTATGGTATTTCTTTTTTTATAATAGCCTGAAGACACCACTCCGGTCCAAGCTGCGTCAGCAATCCCGTTGTGGGTCGACGTACGCGATGCTGGCTCGTTATCATGATCTCCGCGAGCTTTTAGACGCGGACGACGAAGATCAGGTCGAGCTACTATCGTCACCAGCCTCTAATCGCAGACCCAAAGCGCTGCTGACGGAAATGGGCGACATCGAGTCAATTTTTTTAAGAAATTACAGTCGGGCGAGCTTAACCTTCTTGACGCTCACGATCTGCTAGATGGGCTGCTGGAGATAAAACCAAGTTTCACCACCTATCTCGGTAAGGTTTTGCTTTTATTTTATTTTCTAAGGTTATTTAGCCCCAAGAGCGGATATCGTGCACTCTCCAGATTTTGAAGGTGGTGTGGTCAAAGCTCTTGGTGGCCCTGAGAAGGACCTGACGAGTGCTGAAAAAGAGGCACTGAGGTCCTTTCAACGTGCGACCAGCAGGAGCAGCGACCCAGTAGAGGAATCGGTCAAGCTGGGCTTTGCTGATCGGATCCTCAAGCGCAGGAAGATCACCGCGGAGCCCAACACATACACGATGATGTCTGCCATTCCACCTACCTCCAACAAACTAGAGGCTGTTCAGTATGACTCGCATGATCTTGCACTACGAGCGCAACCGATTTTCGCTAAACCTCGCAGTCCGAACGCTACTGGACCCGCACGAACAGGACCTCGAACAAGTCCAGTCGCTAATGAAAAAACTGAGGACCATCACTCAAGCGGCAAAGTTGAGGTAAAGTTTTTACTATTGTATATGTTAAATTAGCTATGTTAATTTATTTTTATTTTTAATAGACTGAAGACACCACTCCGGTCCAAGCTGCGTCAGCAAACCCGTTGTGGGTCGACGTACGCGATGCTGGCTCGCTATCTTGATCTCCGCGAGCTTTTAGACGCGGACGACGAAGATCAGGTCGAGCTACTATCGTCACCAGCCTCTAATCGCAGACCCAAAGCGCTGCTGACGGAAATGGGCGACATCGAGTCAATTTCAAAGAAATTACAGTCGGGCGAGCTTAACCTTCTTGACGCTCACGATCTGCTGGATAGGCTGCTGGAGATAAAACCAAGTTTCACCACCTATCTCGGTAAGGTTTTGCTTTTATTTTATTTTCTAAGGTTATTTAGCCCCAAGAGCGGATATCGTGCACTCTCCATATTTTGAAGGTGGTGTGGTCAAATTCTTGGTGGCCATGAGAAGGACCTGACGAGTGCTGAAAAAGAGGCACTGAGGTCCTTTCAACGTGCGACCAGCAGGAGCAGCGACCCAGTAGAGGAATCGGTCAAGCTAGGCTTTGCTGATCGAATCCTCAAGCGCAGGAAGATCATCATCGGAGGCCAACACATACACCAATGATGTCTGCCATTCCACCTACCTCCAACAAACTAGAGGCTGTTCAGTATGACTCGCATGATCTTGCACTACGAGCGGCAACCGATTTTCGTTAAACCTCGCAGTCCGAACGCTACTGGACCCGCACGAACAGGACCTCGAACAAGTCCAGTCGTTAATGAAAAAACGGAGGACCATCCCTCAAGCGACAAAGTTGAGGTAAAGGCTTTACTATTGTACATTTTAAATTAGTTATTTTTTTTTTTTCTTAATAATAGACTGAAGACACCACTCCGGTCCAAGCTGCGTCAGCAAACCCGTTGTGGGTCGACGTACGCGATGCTGGCTCGCTATCTTGATCTCCGCGAGCTTTTAGACGCGGACGACGAAGATCACGTCGAGCTACTATCGTCACCAGCCACTAATCGCAGACCTAAAGCGCTGCTGACGGAAATGGGCGACATCGAGTCAATTTTTTAAGAAATTACAGTCGGGCGAGCTTAACCTTCTTGACGCTCGCGATCTGCTGGATGGGCTGCTGGAGATAAAACCAAGTTTTACCACCTATCTCGGTAAGTTTTTGCTTTTTTTTTATTTTTTAAGGTTATTTAGCCCCAAGAGCGGATATCGTGCACTCTCCAGATTTTGAAGGTGGTGTGGTCAAAGTTCCTGGTGGCCATGAGAAGGACCTGACGAGTGCTGAAAAAGAGGCACTGAGGTCCTTTCAACGTGCGACCAGCAGGAGCAGCGACCCAGTAGAGGAATCGGTCAAGCTGGGCTTTGCTGATCGGATCCTCAAGCGCAGGAAGATCACCGCGGAGCCCAACACATACACGATGATGTCTGCCATTCCACCTACCTCCAACAAACTAGAGGCTGTTCAGTATGACTCGCATGATCTTGCACTACGAGCGCAACCGATTTTCGCTAAACCTCGCAGTCCGAACGCTACTGGACCCGCACGAACAGGACCTCGAACGAGTCCAGTCGCTAATGAAAAACAGAGGACCATCACTTAAGCGGCAAAGTTGAGGTAAAGGCTTTACCATTGTACATTTTAAATTAGTTATTTTAAATTCTTTTTTTTATAATAGACTGAAGACACCACTCCGGTCCAAGCTGCGTCAGCAAACCCGTTGTGGGTCGACGTACGCGATGCTGGCTCGCTATCTTGATCTCGCGAGCTTTTAGACGCGGACGACGAAGATCAGGTCGAGCTACTATCGTCACCAGCCTCTAATCGCAGACCCAAAGCGCTGCTGACGGAAATGGGCGACATCGAGTCAATTTTCTAAGAAAATAACAGTCGGGCGAGCTTAACCTTCCTGGACGCTCGCGATCTGCTGGATGGGCTGCTGGAGATAAAACCAAGTTTCACCACCTATCTCGGTAAGGTTTTGCTTTTATTTTCTAAGGTTATTTAGCCCCAAGAGCGGATATCGTGCACTCTCCACATTTTGAAGGTGGGGTGGTCAAAGTTCTTGGTGGCCATGAGAAGGACCTGACGAGTGCTGAAAAGAGGCACTGAGGTCCTTTCATCGTGCGACCAGCAGGAGCAGCGACCCGGTAGAGGAAATTGGCTCAAGTTGGTCTTTGGCTGATTCAATCCCTCAAGCGCCAGAAAGTTCCACGGCGGGAGCACAACCACATACAGGGATGATGTCTCACATCCACCCTCCCCTCCCAACAAACTAGGTGTTGTTCAGTATGGCTCGCATGATCTGCCACTGCGAGCGCACCCGACTTTCGCTAACCTTCGCAGTCGGAACGCTACGGGACCCGCAGGAACAGGCCCTAGAACAAGTCGAGTCGTTAATGAAAACGAGGGGCCCTCCATTTAGGCGGCAAGGTGGAGGTAAATCCTTACCTATTGTATATTTAAATTAATTTAGGGTATTTTTTTTTTATAATAGCCTGAAGACACCACTCCGGTCCAAGCTGCGTCAGCAAACCCGTTGTGGGTCGACGTACGCGATGCTGGCTCGCTATCTTGATCTCCGCGAGCTTTTAGACGCGGACGACGAAGATCACGTCGAGCTACTATCGTCACCAGCCACTAATCGCAGACCTAAAGCGCTGCTGACGGAAATGGGCGACATCGAGTCAATTTTTTAAGAAATTACAGTCGGGCGAGCTTAACCTTCTTGACGCTCGCGATCTGCTGGATGGGCTGCTGGAGATAAAACCAAGTTTTACCACCTATCTCGGTAAGCTTTTCCTTTTATTTTATTTTCTAAGGTTATTTAGCCCCAAGAGTGGATATCGTGCACTCTCCAGATTTTGAAGGTGGTGTGGTCAAAGTTCTTGGTGGCCATGAGAAGGACCTGACGAGTGCTGAAAAGAGGCACTGAGGTCCTTTCAACCTGCGACCAGCAGGAGCAGCGACCCAGTAGAGGAATCGGTCAAGCTAGACTTTGCTGATCGGATCCTCAAGCGCAGGAAGATCACCGCGGAGCCCAACACATACACGATGATGTCTGCCATTCCACCTACCTCCAACAAACTAGAGACTTTTCAGTTGGCTCGCATGATCTTGCACTACGAGCGCAACCGATTTTCGCTAAACCTCGCAGTCCGAACGCTACTGGACCCGCACGAACAGGACCTCGAACGAGTCCAGTCGCTAATGAAAAAAACAGAGGACCATCACTCAAGCGGCAAAGTTGAGGTAAAGGCTTTACTATTGTATATTTTAAATTAGTTATGTTAATTCTTTTTTTTATAATAGACTGAAGACACCACTCCGGTCCAAGCTGCATCAGCAAACCCGTTGTGGGTCGACGTACGCGATGCTGGCTCGCTATCTTGATCTCCGCGAATTTATAAACGCGGATGACGAAGATCAGGTCGAGCTACTATCGTCACCAGCCACTAATCGCAGACCCAAAGCGCTGCTGACGGAAATGGGCGACATCGAGTCAATTTTTTAAGAAATTACAGTCGGGCGAGCTTAACCTTCTTGACGCTCGCGATCTGCTGGATGGGCTGCTGGAGATAAAACCAAGTTTCACCACCTATCTCGGTAAGCTTTTCCTTTTATTTTATTTTCTAAGGTTATTTAGCCCCAAGAGCGGATATCGTGCACTCTCCAGATTTTGAAGGTGGTGTGGTCAAAGTTCCTGGTGGCCATGAGAAGGACCTGATGAGTGCTGAAAAGAGGCACTGAGGTCCTTTCAACGTGCGACCAGCAGGAGCAGCGACCCAGTAGAGGAATCGGTCAAGCTAGACTTTGCTGATCGGATCCTCAAGCGCAGGAAGATCACCGCGGAGCCCAACACATACACGATGATGTCTGCCATTCCACCTACCTCCGACAAACTAGAGGCTGTTCAGTATGACTCGCATGATCTTGCACTACGAGCGCAACCGACTTTCGCTAAACCTTGCAGTCCGAACGCTACTGGACCCGCACGAACAGGACCTCGAACAAGTCCAGTCGCTAATGAAAAGCTGAGGACCATCACTCAAGCGGCAAAGGTGAGGTAAAGGCTTTACTATTGTATATTTTAAATTAGTTATGTTAATTCTTTTTTTATTTTTAATAGACTGAAGACACCACTCCGGTCCAAGCTGCGTCAGCAAACCCGTTGTGGGTCGACGTACGCGATGCTGGCTCGCTATCTTGATCTCCGCGAATTTATAAACGCGGACGACGAAGATCAGGTCGAGCTACTCTCGTCACCAGCCACTAATCGCAGACCCAAAGCGCTGGTGACGGAAATGGGCGACATCGAGTAATTTTTTTAAGAAATTACAGTCGGGCGAGCTTAACCTTCTTGACGCTCGCGATCTGCTGGATGGGCTGTTGGAGATAAAACCAAGTTTCACCACCTATCTCGGTAAGCTTTTGCTTTTATTTTATTTTCTAAGGTTATTTAGCCCCAAGAGCGGATATCGTGCACTCTCCAGATTTTGAAGGTGGTGTGGTCAAAGTTCTTGGTGGCCATGAGAAGGACCTGACGAGTGCTGAAAAGAGGCACTGAGGTCCTTTCAACGTGCGACCAGCAGGAGCAGCGACCCAGTAGTGGAATCGGTCAAGCTGGGCTTTGCTGATCGGATCCTCAAGCGCAGGAAGATCACCGCGGAGCCCAACACATACACGATGATGTCTGCCATTCCACCTACCTCCAACAAACTAGAGGCTGTTCAGTATGGCTCGCATGATCTTGCACTACGAGCGCAACCGACTTTCGCTAAACCTCGCAGTCCGAACGCTACTGGACCCGCACGAACAGGACCTCGAACAAGTCCAGTCGCTAATGAAAAACTGAGGACCATCACTCAAGCGGCAAAGTTGAGGGAAAGTTTTTACTATTGTATATTTTAAATTAGTTATGTTAATTCTTTTTTTACTTTTAATAGACTGAAGACACCACTCCGGACCAAGCTGCGTCAGCAAACCCGTTGTGGGTCGACGTACGCGATGCTGGCTCGCTATCTTGATCTCCGCGAATTTATAAACGCGGACGACGAAGATCAGGTCGAGCTACTATCGTCACCAGCCACTAATCGCAGACCCAAAGCGCTGCTGACGGAAATGGGCGACATCGAGTCAATTTTTTAAGAAATTACAGTCGGGCGAGCTTAACCTTCTTGACGCTCGCGATCTGCTGGATGGGCCGCTGGAGATAAAACCAAGTTTCACCACCTATCTCGGTAAGCTTTTCCTTTTATTTTATTTTCTAAGGTTATTTAGCCCCAAGAGTGGATATCGTGCACTCTCCAGATTTTGAAGGTGGTGTGGTCAAAGTTCTTGGTGGCCATGAGAAGGACCTGACGAGTGCTGAAAAGAGGCACTGAGGTCCTTTCAACGTGCGACCAGCAGGAGCAGCGACCCAGTAGAGGAATCGGTCAAGCTAGGCTTTGCTGATCGAATCCTCAAGCGTAGGAAGATCACCGCGGAGCCCAACACATACACGATGATGTCTGCCATTCCACCTACCTCCAACAAACTAGAGGCTGTTCAGTATGGCTCGCATGATCTTGCACTACGAGCGCAACCGACTTTCGCTAAACCTCGCAGTCCGAACGCTACTGGACCCGCACGAACAGGACCTCGAACGAGTCCAGTCGCTAATGAAAAAACAGAGGACCATCACTCAAGCGGCAAAGTTGAGGTAAAGGCTTTACTATTGTATATTTTAAATTAGTTCTGTTAATTCTTTTTTTATAATAGACTGAAGACACCACTCCGGACCAAGCTGCGTCAGCAAACCCGTTGTGGGTCGACGTACGCGATGCTGGCTCGCTATCTTGATCTCCGCGAGCTTTAAGACGCGGACGACGAAGATCAGGTCGAGCTACTATCGTCACCAGCCACTAATCGCAGACCCAAAGCGCTGCAGACGGAAATGGGCGACATCGAGTCAATTTTTTAAGAAATTACAGTCGGGCGAGCTTAACCTTCTTGACGCTCGCGATCTGCTGGATGGGCTGCTGGAGATAAAACCAAGTTTCACCACCTATCTCGGTAAGGTTTTGCTTTTATTTTATTTTCTAAGGTTATTTAGCCCCAAGAGCGGATATCGTGCACTCTCCAGATTTTGAAGGTGGTGTGGTCAAAGTTCTTGGTGGCCATGAGAAGGACCTGACGAGTGCTGAAAAGAGGCACTGAGGTCCTTTCAACGTGCGACCAGCAGGAGCAGCGACCCAGTAGAGGAATCGGTCAAGCTGGGCTTTGCTGATCGAATCCTCAAGCGCAGGAAGATCATCGCGGAGCCCAACACATACACGATGATGTCTGCCATTCCATCTACCTCCAACAAACTAGAGGCTGTTCAGTATGACTCGCATGATCTTGCACTACGAGCGCAACCGACTTTCGCTAAACCTCGCAGTCCGAACGCTACTGGACCCGCACGAACAAGACCTCGAACAAGTCCAGTCGCTAATGAAAAAACTGAGGAGCATCACTCAAGCGGCAGAGTTGAGGTAAAGGTTTTACTACTGTATATGTTAAATTAGCTATGTTAATTCTTCTTTTTATTTTGAATAGACTGAAGACACCACTCCGGTCCAAGCTGCGTCAGCAAACCCGTTGTGGGTCGACGTACGCGATGCTGGCTCGCTATCTTGATCTCCGCGAGCTTTTAGACGCGGACGACGAAGATGTGGTCGAGCTACTATCGTCACCAGCCTCTAATCGCAGACCCAAAGCGCTGCTGACGGAAATGGGCGACATCGAGTCAATTTCCAAGAAATTACAGTCGGGCGAGCTTAACCTTCTTGACGCTCGCGATCTGCTGGATGGGCTGCTGGAGATAAAACCAAGTTTCACCACCTATCTCGGTAAGTTTTTGCTTTTATTTTATTTTCTAAGGTTGTTTAGCCCCAAGAGTGGATATCGTGCACTCTCCAGATTTGGAAGGTGGTGTGGTCAAAGTTCTTGGTGGCCATGAGAAGGACCTGACGAGTGCTGAAAAAGCGGCACTGAGGTCCTTTCAACGTGCGACCAGCAGGAGCAGCGACCCAGTAGAGGAATCGGTCAAGCTAGGCTTTGCAGATCGGATCCGCAAGCGCAAGAAGATCACCACGGAGCCCAACACATACACGATGATGTCTGCCATTCCACCTACCTCCAACAAGCTAGAGGCTGTTCAGTATGACTCGCATGATCTTGCACTACGAGCGCAACCGACTTTCGCTAAACCTCGCAGTTCGAACGCTACTGGACCCGCACGAACAGGACTTCGAACAAGTCCAGTCGCTAATGAAAAAACTGAGGACCATCACTTAAGCGGCAAAGTTGAGGTAAAGGTTTTACTATTGTATATGTTAAATTAGTTAATTTAATTCTTCTTTTATTTTTAATATACTGAAGACACCACTCCGGTCCAAGCTGCGTCAGCAAACCCGTTGTGGGTCGACGTACGCGATGCTGGCTCGCTATCTTGATCTCCGCGAGCTTTTAGACGCGGACGACGAAGATCAGGTCGAGCTACTATCGTCACCAGCCTCTAATCGCAGACCCAAAGCGCTGGTGACGGAAATGGGCGATATCGAGTCATTTGTTTTAGAAATTACAGTCGGGCGAGCTTAACCTTCTTAAAGCTCGCGATCTGCTGTATGGGCTGCTGGAGATAAAACCAAGTTTCACCACCTATCTCGGTAAGTTTTTGCTTTTATTTTATTTTCTAAGGTTATTTAGCCCCAAGAGCGGATATCGTGCACTCTCCAGATTTGGAAGGTGGTGTGGTCAAAGTTCTTGGTGGCCATGAGAAGGACCTGACGAGTGCTAAAAAAGAGGCACTGAGGCCCTTTCAGCCTGCGACCAGCAGGAGCAGCGACCCAGTAGAGGAATCGGTCAAGCTGGGCTTTGCAGATCGGATCCGCAAGCGCAAGAAGATCACCACGGAGCCCAACACATACACGATGATGTCTGCCATTCCACCTACCTCCAGCAAACTAGAGGTTGTTCAGTATGACTCGCATGATCTTGCACTACGAGCGCAACCGACTTTCGCTAAACCTCGCAGTCCGAACGCTACTGGACCCGCACGAACAGGACCTCGAACAAGTCCAGTCGCTAATGAAAAAACGGAGGACCATCACTCAAGCGGCAAAGTTGAGGTAAAGGTTTTACTATTGTATATTTTAAACTAGTTAATTTAATTCTTCTTTTTATTTTTAATAGACTGAAGACACCACTCCGGTCCAAGCTGCGTCAGCAAACCCGTTGTGGGTCGACGTACGCGATGCTGGCTCGCTATCTTGATCTCCGCGAGCTTTTAGACGCGGACGACGAAGATCAGGTCGAGCTACTATCGTCACCAGCCACTAATCGCAGACCCAAAGCGCTGCTGACGGAAATGGGCGACATCAAGTCAATTTTTTTTAGAAATTACAGTCGGGCGAGCTTAACCTTCTTGCCGCTCGCAATCTGCTGGATGGGCTGCTGGAGATAAAACCAAGTTTCACCACCTATCTCGGTAAGTTTTTGCTTTTATTTTATTTTCTAAGGCTATTTTGCCCCAAGAGCAGATATCGTGCACTCTCCAGATTTTGAAGGTGGTGTGGTCAAAGTTCTTGGTGGCCCTGAGAAGGACCTGACGAGTGCTGAAAAAGAGGCACTGAGGTCCTTTCAACGTGCGACCAGCAGGAGCAGCGACCCAGTAGAGGAATAGGTCAAGCTGGGCTTTGCTGATCGGATCCTCAAGCGCAGGAAGATCACCGCGGAGCCCAACACATACACGATGATGTCTGCCATTCCACCTACCTCCAACAAACTAGAGGCTGTTCAGTATGACTCGCATGATCTTGCACTACGAGCGCAACTGATTTTCGCTAAACCTCGCAGTCCGAACGCTACTGGACCCGCACGAACAGGACCTCGAACAAGTCCAGTCGCTAATGAAAAAACTGAGGACCATCACTCAAGCGGCAAAGTTGAGATAAAGTTTTTACTATTGTATATTTTAGATTAGTAATTTTAATTCTTTTATATTTGTAATAGCCTGAAGACACCACTCCGGTCCAAGCTGCGTCAGCAAACCCGTTGTGGGTCGACGTACGCGATGCTGGCTCGCTATCTTGATCTCCGCGTGCTTTTAGACGCGGACGACGAAGATGAGGTCGAGCTACTATCGTCACCAGCCACTAATCGCAGACCCAAAGCGCTGCTGACGGAAATGGGCGACATCGAGTCAATTTTTAAGAAATTACAGTCGAACGAGCTTAACCTTCTTAACGCTCGCGTTCCGCTGGATGGTGGTTGCACCACTCGACCACGCCACCGCGCTTGGCGTCCCCTCCGTCGGGCTGCGGTAGGCTGCATTGCTTGACGTGTCCATCTCGCACGAGGAACAATGTCTTATTTTCCTGGATAACGAGCTGCAAACGTCGCGGCTTGGACGACGTGGTGATGGTTCATATTCTTGTTAACGGCGGCAGACACAGATATATACTCATCCAAAGTATACTTCTTAGTACAGCAATGGCACCAAAATGCCGTAGCGCTTGACATTAACCATCTGGAGTGGCTGAAGGGCAGATGGGACGGCTTGAGCAAGCCGATGCACAGCCAGTATTTGGTCCGGGAGCGCTAGGCGGTTTGAAGAGTTCTTATTGAGTAGGAGGCAGAGCGACCTTTTCCTCCGCGACGTAGACGATGGCTCAAGCCATCTTATAAAGGCAAAATCTATAGTGAGCTGCGAGATCAAGCAAGCAAGCCGACAGATCATGTTGACACGAGCAAAACCGTCAGATGATGATGAAGCAAGAGAGCAAGCACACCGAAGATGACAATAGCACTGAGGGCACGAGCCAGGAAATAAGAACAAGCCGGAAACATACTAAATCGTCTCAGTGTGAAGCACTGACGTGGTTAGCTGCCCAAATTGTAGCCAGTCAGATTAGTGAGGAGCAAGAGGAGACCTGGAAGAAGCAAGCGCTGCTTTTTCGAGACCAGACGGTAGCCCACAAGCTGGAAATGCTATCTGGTATGTTGCAGCGCACTGCGGAAGAAAAAAAGCGGCTATTAAAAGTGGTTCGCGAGCGTGAAGTTGATGAAAACGACAGCGATGACATAGAAGAATTATTGAGGCTCACGATTTAAAAACGACAAACGACAGCAGCGCAGATCAGCAAAATGGAGCATGAAGTTATGTCTGGGATAGACGAATAGAAGAGTGGAGTGGTAAATTGCGTCGCTGACAAGTTGACTAGTGAACTCGTGGTCGACTGAGACCGAAGTTCTGGACGTGGTCCCCGATAACTTGACGCGGAATGCGTCCTCTAGCATCGGTGGGAAGATCTCTTTCGGTGTCCCCGGTGTTGTTATCGGTTGGTTGGTATGAGCTTACAGATAAGCTGTTGTATGTGGCAGATATTTCGACTTGCATTACAGTAGCGTCTTTATCCTTAATGCTTCCGTCAATACACAAGTTATTAAGCTTCATACATGACTTGATCACTTTGCTCACGTTCGTGAAGTCGACAACCAAGGGCCTTTTAAGCATTTGCTACTTGTTGACGAGCAAGCCGAATGACATCTCAATTCTGATTCAAATCTGGCTGAGGTAGAAGTTAAAGTCTGAGTGTTTCTTTGTCTTCAACTCCAGCTTGTTGTACGGGACCAACAAGGCGTCAGACAGCGAACAGGCGCTGTCAGCAACGCAATAAAAGCCGGGAGGCAGTGCCATGATCTCATCACTCAACGTCCACTTCTTGAAAGCTAATGAGTCAACCTCGCTCGAACAGTCAATGGTACAATTCGAGCTGTTGTGTATAGCACGTCTGCGAACAACACTGCTGAAGATTCTGCCGCCCCATTAGCTCCTGACGTCCTGCCGGGCAAGCTTAGCTGGTCACTAAGCCCACCTACACACTTCTGACCATCACCACTCTAGACATACACGTTTTGACGAAGGCTTTATTGAGCACATGTACTGACAATAATCGGCTTCTTGAATAACATCGTGTGCGGACTCAACTGACACTATAATACACTGCTTACACATTTTGACAAAACCTTTGTGTACCCACACACATCGGTTCGGTTGGATAAACTAGGGCTACGCAAGGCTGGGATAGGATAAACCGGTTTGTATCGGTTTGCGTCACCAGCAATGTCGTAGATATTCAAACCAGCACTCTCGTTGATATTCAAAGCGAAATAAATATCCTTAAGACTTCGCTGGACTCTGTTCATCGCACGGAAGATTAGTCTTACTGAACCAATATTCCCGTCGCTCACTGTTATTCTTTTTGCATCGAAGTTTCAACTGTTATCAGGCACTATTGCTATCAAAAGGTAATCTTTAGCCCCGAAAGTTTTAAGTGTTATCAGGGAGCAGGAGACAGGCCGTGAAAGATGTGATCCGGCGACAGCCCAGCATACCATTGACGTAGTTTCCCCGCGCGGTCAAAAATCGGGTCTTGAAGAATATCGGACCCTGCACCGATCGAGATCGACCTTGCGTTATTGTAATCCGTGACCAAGCCTCACCGAATGAGAACCACAGACCCTTCAAGTATCTCTCCAATGGTCTGCTCGAGCTTGCCCCAAGTGTTGCAAACCACGCTCTTATCAGCATCATCAACGAGAAGTAAATCCCTTTTGCCCACTGATTTGCCCTTTCGCGTTGTAATACGCTTGAGCCCACCCACAGCACGTACCGCCAATATTGCCGTTGCCGTGCCCTGCACGGATGCTAACCCGGTAAGCGGTAGGCAGTGTATGATCGGAAGAACTGTCAATGGGTTGAACGCAACACTATTTTTGCATTCTCTCCCAAATGAAATTTCGACACAGTCGTTGACGGCTGCAAAAGCTCGCCTGACGCGACTGCCAGAGAAGTAACATGTCGCTCCACGAACGGTGATCGCTGGGTATTTGTCGATAGCTTCATTAAAAAGCGTCTCTCGAATACAAACCTCCGGCGAGTCCGTCAGGTATAGTTCGAGCAAGGTCCCAGTATCCTGAAAGTTCTTCCAAGGACGAACAGGATTCCGCGCGAAAACGCGCGCAACAACTGCCTACGAAGTGACCTGAGTATGCTTGAGACCATTTAGCAAAACCACATGTGGTTCGCTCGAAGAAAGAGTGGGGGTCATCGACGCGGCTTTTTCCAGCGGGTCGTCACGTAATTCTAGCGACTCGTTATCAGACTGTTGGTGGAGACACGGAGAGGTCGGTTCACTTGCGCTCGGGTTAACGTCGGTTGCGCCGGGGTTACTGGTAGACACTAGAGCCGTTTGATTAGTCGCGTCAGGTACAGTAGGCCCCACACCACGCAGTCCTATCGGAGCGATAGCTGCATCGTCATCAATCTGGTAAATCGAGGGAGGAATACCAGCGCCGCTCTTTATGGGTGTGCCGGTCTTCGAATGGAAAGGTGCACTGCCATCTTTCATTTCACAGTCGGTGGATGCGGGACTCAAATTCTTCATGCTGGACGCGGAACGTGTATTCTTCTTGGCGGAAGGCGACATGGGGTTCCAGTTGGAGGCCAATTGAAAAATGGAAACTAGGAGGTTGATACCGCGAGAAACGTGACAATTTATCGGATATCACAGTGATAGCAATGGATATTCGTTGCAAAAGAAGAAAGCCCTCAGGAGATAACGTGGCAATTGATGGGTTAGCCTCAGCGAGACTAAGTCCGATGAACGAACCGACGGTACAACTTGTTTTCTAACCGCTTTCTTGAATATATGTCGAATCCACCATTCTTCTTTGGGCTCAACAAATGTTACGCGCGGCATACAATCAGGTTCAAGTCGAGGCAAGACAGCAGCAACTTTGGACGGCCCGTCCGAGGGGAAACAGATAGTATGACCACTAGAATTCTTTGCTGTTAGGGAAATATCCATCCCAAGAAATTGCACTGGGGCAATACAGTCCAGTGCAATCTGGGTCAGCTCCGGTAGTTCGCCAACACGGCCGTAATCGTGGCCGCTTGCAGCACTAACGGACTCTTCGTTGGATCTTCTTGACACGACTCACAAAGAGGAATCGATTCTATATCGCGGACTAACTCCGGTATCAAATAATAGACTTGGTCGCCAGTAACGTAAACCGGACGGTATTTGCGCACGCTAGCCTCGACACAACCAGCAAACAAACTCCTACGACCCGCATCACCCAACGCAAAATTCTGCATTTCCCGCAAAGCAGAGAAAAAAAACTTGTCGCCGTTCTTATTTTATAGTAACACTCGCCCACACGAGGCACAAGCCCATATATCAGTCGACTCTGACCCGCCTTCAACCGCGAGATTCCGGCACGCCGACAAATCATCAGGGTTAGGATAGTCATTAAATATATTCATTAGACGCTCGTGCGTAACGTCCCCTTCGCCGCCATGAAGTTGTTCGTCGCCAAACGCAGTAATAATATGCAAGCGCAAGTCGCGGATCACTTGTATACCGCTGAGAGGAATGTACAGTTTGTAGCTTTATGCGTAATTTCAGCCAATCAAAACGAATAGTCGCTGAAGTATCCTGACTTCTAGGTGGTGTCCCTATAGATAAGAACACCCTCTAAGATGGCAATTACACTTTAGAATTTGCAATACGTACATTTTTTAAGAAATGGTTGCCGTTAGTTGTTAGTCATTAGGCACGTGCTCTTTGGGCCAAGCGGCACAATCTAATTCCTCGTATTGTTAGTGCAGCTTGAAAAAATCTAGTGTCCCTTTAGATAATAGCAGCACTGTACATTATGCAATTCTCTAAACTCCGAAAATAAATAATCTAGTGAGCGATGCGAAATAAATAACTTGTTATTTTCGGAAATTATGCTATTAACAATGCTAATTTCGGAGGCCCTGGGTGCTCCTGATCTTTTTTACTGATTAGGGGGTTTCAAAGTTGTCATTAATTAGGATTTTTTTGGCGGAGATGAGCCTCATTTTTGTCGAAAAATGAGGGGGCTTTCAGCTCTGAAACACCACTAAATTGCCACAAAAACCAGATAATTACCTTGTAGCCCATAACCATGCGTGAACGAGTCGCAGGGCGTGAACGAGTTGCCGCGCGTGAACGAGTTGCCGCGCGTGAGGGCGTGAAGGAGTTGTCGCGCGTGAACGAGTTGCCGCGCGTGAAGGAGCCGCCGCGCGTGAGAGCATGAAGGAGTTGCCGCGCGTGAAGGAGCCGCCGCGCGTGAGAGCGTGAAGGAGTTGCCGCGCGTGAGAGCGTGAAGGAGTTGCCGCGCATGAAGGAGCCGCCGCGAGTGAGAGCGTGAAGGAGTTGCCGCGCGTGAAGGAGTCGCTTCGTGGTAAAAAAAAGTCTGAACGTGAAGGGGTTGCTGCACGTGATATTGCTGCGGGTGAGAATTGCTGCACGTTATACTGTTGTTTGTGCACTAGTGTAGACGGCAAGTTGGAGATGTCGAAATCTTCGTCACGATAGGGGCAGACTTTCAACAGCTTCTTCGAGCGCCAGCCCTGCTTCGAGCTTCGATTCAGTAAGGCCAAATCCCGTCTGGGAGTCTAACCTTTCCCCGATTTTCCTGAACACCTTAAAGTAAGATGTCCAGCGGCTTTGGCATGTATAAGCATCCCTTCGTTCGGTATACTTAGCCGGTATCGGCGAACCTGCATCCGCAAAAAGTCTTCAAGCAAGATGTAAACACGTACTCTGCCATTTGACCGAAGCCTCAAATCTTTGTGCGCGCCCCTCCAAAGCCAGCAGAGTGGTCGTCATTTGCCTTGCCCACAATCACATTGAAATTAGCCGGGTTTTTTCAGCCATTCCACCATAAACTGTCTCTGCAGTAAGGTGGTGTAGCCACCCTTCTGGCCCTTTTGGCGTGCCATGCTGTACCCTTCGCTTCCCAGCCACCAGATTCGAAAGTAACCAGGTTATATATTTAGCGGCGTACCCCTAAAAATGAGAACTCAAAATATCAGCTGGAAAAATGCGTCTCGGGAGGCGCATTTTTCGACAAAAATGAGGCTCATCTCCGCCAAAAAAAATCCTAATTAATGACAGCTTTGAAACCCCCTATTAGTGCCGGAATGGAAGACGAGTTCTCGATCTGTACGCCAGCAGTAAGAAATCTATCATATCGAAAGCATGCGCGTATCAATGAAGTATGCTGGTGCGTCATCAAGATCCTAACCGAACGGGGCCTTCGAAGTGCGGTAAGGATACAAGTGAGCAGTGTATGCATATCTTTGTGAATGAATGACAAAACCAAAGCGCTGCCGACCACAAAGACAATCAACAAGGAGGCACTAGCTGCAACAAGTTTTGAAGTCATCGGCATTAGCAATACTTCGAAGTACTTAAGTATGCTCTGAATGAGCTAACGTCGAGTTGGATAGCAAATGCTTCGCTGTAATTGACCACAGGTCTCATTGAAATGCTTCAGCGTTCTTGTAGCTGCTCGTCTAACGGCCTCGGAAGCTACATTGACAAGCGGACTTTGCACGACGGCATTTACGGCATTGTTGAAGTCGAGGACGCTTCGGGCTCCTTTCACGCGATCTGTCGTCGCGGCTGTGCCTATCTCTATCCGAACCGCCTCCATAGCCACGGTCTCGACGGTCATGGTCACCGCTTTGACTGTCAGTTCGGCTATAGCGATCTCGGTTGCGATCACCATCACGGTCTCGACCATATTTGTTGTAGGAGTAGCCACCACGACTGTCATTCCGCGACCCTTCTCGCTCGCGTTCACGTTTCGCCCGCGCTTCATCTTCCTCCTTCATCTCAAGACAACGCTTGCAATAACGCGCGCTCGCTCCACCAACACACGTTCCGCGACAACGGCTAAATTCGGGCTTCTTCATCGAATCAGCATCCTCAGGACGTGTGTACCATTTCGGCGACGTCTGAAAGCGCTGAGCAACTCGGTTGCAGATCACTTCCATGTAGTCATGAATTGCTTCTTTCGACACGAACTTTTCGTACAATTCATTGGCTCGAGCTGCAATCTGTTGACATTTGTCGTCATTCTCACGACACCACCGAATTTTCTCCTCCAAGTCTGAAAGATCCGCTTTGATCGGCACGTGATCTTCGAATGGTTTGAGAATGGGGTAGTACCACATCTCGTCGGCAACACAGCGCGACTCGACCTTGAGAATCACACTGCCCAAGCGCATCAAGAAGGCGTACCGGTTGGCAGCGCAGTGACCTTCAACGTACAGAATGTACTTGAACTTGGACTGCTCATAGATAGGAATGAAATGCTGGCGTCCACCTTCAAAGATGAACTTCTCGTGACGTAAGAACGTCATAGGCTTACCGGCGATTTTCTTATCGCGGAGGTTCCACGTGGTAACTTCAGCGTTTAGAAGCGGTACCAGCTCTTGATCTCCATCCCTCTCAGCCTCACCATTCATCATCGTATCTTTCTTCCATGTGTTCGAGAGGTGAGCCAAGTGAAGACGTTGATTGGTGTCAATCGTTGTGCCACCTCCCGTTGCACTACCACGAAAGAAAGCAGTATTCACCTTGTCTTCCCAAGGTTTGTAGAACTTCCTGAAGTTGCTAGCAGTAAAAAGGTCACGTGCGCCTTCGATGCCGTGTCTCTTCCGGCCATTGGCGCCGACGTCGCAGAAACACTCCCAGTCGTTCTCACAATGTACTGAATTACGACACGGACATCGATCGCAATGAGTATGTCTGAACGACTGCGGGAACACAAGACCTGTAGCTGCTTCCCAGTCTTCCGAGCATGGAAAAGGGATATCCGCGAAGCGCTTGGAGACGTAGAAGCTCATAATAGGCGCATACGTCGCGTAAAGGTGCTTTGTGAGGGGAATATCGTCGTCCGGGTTACGGTCATCTTTGTCAAACAGAAATCCGTACGGCTCGCTCAGGTTTTCCTGTCAATTCAAGTCACAAGACAGATTTTAGTCCGCAGATTCCTCTCTTTACATCAAGTGGCTACAAACCTTTAAGTGCGGGTAGTCGCGTTTGTTAATGAAGAACTCGCAGTCAGCAATGTTGCGATGCTTGCACGCGTCTTCTAGCATGTCTCGCAGTTGCGTCAGGAATTGATCTCCCCAGTACTGCGTCTCGTCCTCCTTGTTGCGGTATCTGCAGTGTTCGTTGCAAATGATGTTGCCATTGGCCCACCACTTGTTCACGTCTGGTATGATGTTTTCGCGTCGATAGTATCGCTGTTTCTCGCGGTAATATGCGAACATGCTGCCGTCCGAGCTGTCGAACGTCACGTTCTCTCCCCAGTTGTTCTCGTAGTTTTTGTTAGCGAAAGGAGCGAAGATGACGACGCGGCGTCGACGGATCATCACGAAGATACCACAGCGCATGTTGAAGAACAAGTAATACAGGGTATTGTATGTCGATTCGCGGTTGGTCTGTTGATGGAAGGGCATGTTAACACGGTAGTCGACGTCTTGGGCGATGGGAAGTCCCTCGCCCTGCGCGAAGCGATTGTCGGCGCTGACCGGGGGCGTCGGCTCAAGTGGGTACTTAAGGTCGTACTCCTCGATTTTGGGCATGAGGATCTCTTCAATCTGATGCCAGTCCACAAGCATGGAGAAGACGTGCTGCAGCTTGGGGAAGTCCGGGTTCGAGCCTCGCCAGCAGTGCTTGCGGATGAAGTCCTCGCACTCTGCCTTGGTAGCAAATTTGGGAACGCCGCCCGATGTCTCGGACATGACCCCACGCCGCCATTCTGGGGTCTCTTCGTCCTCGAAGGCGAAAATGCCGCGCAGCATCGGACGCTCGTCCATGGTAGCGAGAGCAGTTGTGACGAGGGGAAGATAATCTCATGCGTTATTGGATAAAATAGCAGCCAATGAGGAACAGAGTCCAAAAAATAGTAGGAGGAGGACTTTACATGTTTATTAATACCGGTAGTCGTCCTGCAAGATACGGTACTGTACTACAGAAGTAGTACAGTACCTCAGATAACAGTATGTGAAGGTGAACTTCACCTACGGCCAACAGATGTAGGTGTAGAACAGACTGTAGGTCTTTCTTCTGTAGGCAGTCATATTTTAACTTACAAAAAAGAAAACGATAAGAAACACCAGCCATATTTCTTGGCTCAAACTCTCTTCACGACACTCTCAACCTAAGACTCTTGTCACGAATAACTCACGAATTGTTTTCTAGACTCTCAAGCGTTTTGACGCTACATGTACATGTAGACGTATAATTGTGCACAACCATCGGGTTTGCGGTGCCCGACTCGCCGTATTTCAAGATCCAGTGGCAAGTTATGCTACAGGCGGCAAATGAAACTTACTTTCAATTTGAAAGTAAGTTTCAAAGAAAGTCACAATCCGATTGTATTTTCCGAAAGGAAGCGTCTTTACGGGCTTACTTGACGGCTTTGACCTCTAGGCTGGCGTTAGATAAACCCCAGCGTTGAAATAGGAATAGTCAACCAGAGCGGCTTGCATTTACATTGTAATATGTTGCGCTTTTGACGGCTTAAAAACTACACCCTCTACAGTACATGTACTGTATTGTACAGTCTGTACAACATTGGTAGGCGATCTGCCTGTACATCTTACCCCTCTAGTGGAGTCTGGTGTCCGTCCGTCTGTCAGTCCGTCCGAGGGTAGGGTTCTAAAATGTAACGCAAATGCGGGCGTTCTACTGGCTGCCGAGCGCAGCGAAGGCGGCGTCGATTCGCTAAAAAGCTGCCGAGCGCAGCGAAGGCGGCCCCCATTGGCTAAAACAGATATTATGTGCTGTACTTACTGTATGTGGACTACACATCGTACTTAACTGCACCGTTTAAATTTCATTTTGCTCTCATTTTCAGCTGCGGCTCGCCACCTCACGCAAAGGGCGCTGCCTGTGTACGCGTTAATTAGCACAATTAAAAGGCGCCGATGAGCACACACGTACTATATCGTCGTAGGAGCTGGAGAAAACAATTATAGGCCCTGGTGACTTATATTTCGGCCTCAATCGAAACTTTAGTACTTATTGAATTTAGAATGATGTTTTAGGCTTCGTAGTACTGCTGTACTAATTTAACTTACCATAATTTTTTTCTTAGTACTATTATCAAGCCATTTCATATTTTTGCTTGCAGTCATTTGTAGTAGTAGTACACAAATAATTATATCAGCGTTTAATAATAAATAGCAATTGTATTACTAATAATAATAATGTGAAAGCTTTAAAATATGACTATTGTGGCTTACACCCCTGCACACCACACTGCCTCCGGGAAAAAGTGTCATCTTCCTTTGTATTTGCGCGCGTAGTGTGCGACCTTCAGATATTCTGCAAACTATCCAACAATATATGTAGCGTACATAAAAAAATGGGAACAGCTTTTGTGTTTAAGGTAGCGCGGATGCACGTGACTAAGCAAGAGCACGAAGCCCGAAGGAACATCGACCCACCCTATGTAGACAATGGGATAGAAGAGCAACACGAAGCACGAAGGATAGAAGCCTTAGGCGATGCAAACCGCGAAGTGTTTTACGTAGCGTGAAATATGGAAGTGCACGCAGCCATGAACAGGACAGAACGACAAGAATATGACGGGAGCGTACGGGCCACAGAAGGGAACTAACTCCATAGACACCCCAGCATGCTGAAAAGCACGGGTTACGAAAGAGCACGCACGCTCGAAGCCACGGTAGAACACGTAACGGTAATAGTGCACGGACAGAAAGTCTCCCATAGCACCACGGTTGAACACGGAGCACAGTCAGCAGACCAAACATGAGCCCGCGGGAGACCATAAGCGGGATATCACCGGGTCTTGGGACACGATATAAGGTTAGAACCGGAGCTCACCGAGTATCACAGCACGATACTACGGTAACTAGCGATTGCATTGACGAAAGACCAACCGCGACACTACAAGTTAGCACGATAGCATGGACTGTGCCACTAAGCCATGGGAGAACGCAGTCGCGGAGCTATACACGGAAAATCACAGCGCCGCGGAGAGGCGATACCAGTGTTTAACCTGAGCTTACCGAGCCACGGAGGACAGTACTACATTAGAACTAGATTGCACGGACGGCGGACCCAGCCACGAAATAAACGGGGAGGTGGGCGCTTGGGGAGACCACGACTGAACACTGTGGAGCACGATGCCATAGTAGAACACGATAACACGGACAACGCAGATACACTGCGTAGCACAATACCATAGACAGCATTACGACACCGGAATTGCACGATAGCGTGATACCGCGGTCGATGACACTTCATCAGGAGATCACGATGCACGGGCGACGGAGCCACACGACTGCATGGAGGCACCAAAGCACGGAATAGCACCCTTTGGTTAGAGTACCGGTGATGGGAGGCCAACGGCCACGAATGCCTATGCATCACGAAAGCGGTACAGCCCGCGTAAATGTTTGAGAACAGGGAATAGTTAGGAGCCACGAAAGAGGCCGTACTAAAGTGGATGAGCTCAAAAGAGAGCGCATATCCACAAACAGCGTGGACCACGGGTGAATAGAGAGCCACGAAACCAAGAAGAACACGGAAGAGCACAGGCCATTGAAGAACACGACATTCAACCTGTAGTACGGGGTAACGGAAACGTATCAAACCACGATATTGTACAAAGCCACATGAGATTACTGACAGCTAAGTGGTTGACTACACGAAGCCACGACGTACTAGGTTGAACGACGCCCATAAAACACGCGACACGAAGAAGCACTTAATTTGCGGCCACCTCATCTCCAACCAACCATGCCACTCCGCCGCGTAGCGGCGGCGAACGGCTAGTCCTACCCCCCTAGTGGAGTCTGGTGTCTGTCCGTCCGTCAGTCCGTCCGTAACGGGCTAGGGTTAATAATCCTCACGCTAATACGCGCGTTCTACTGGCTGCCGAGCGCAGCGAAGGCGGCCTCGATTCGCTAAAATTGCAATATGTGGTGTACACACTGTATGTGGTCAACACATCGTACTTAAAATGCACCGCTCAAATTACTTTTTGCCTTCATTTTCAGCTGCGGTATGCAAGGCCACGCGAAGGGCGCTGCCTGTGTACGCGTTAGTTAGCTGATTTAAAAGGCGCCGATGAGCACACACGTTCTCTATCGTCGTAGGTGCTGTTGATAAATTTTGTAGGCTTCGGTGACTCATACTTCGGCCTCAATTAAAACATTAGTACTTATTGGTTTAAATATGATTTGATTTGCTTCTTAGTAGGTTTGTGATAATTTAACTTACAGTACTGTTTTGCGTAGTACTATTCTTAAGACATTTCATATTTTTGCTTGCAGTTATTTGTAGTAGTAGTCCACATAATTATTATGTTAACGTTTATAATAAATCACACTTCTACTACTACTATTAATAATTGATACTTTAGGATGTGAAAACTTTAAAATATGACTATCATGACTTCCCACCCGACACCCCCCTGCACCCCACACTGCCCCCGGGAAAAGTGTCATCTTCCTCTGTATTTGCACACGACCTTAAGATATTGTGTGATCTTTCCAACAATATATGTTGTGTACATCAAACAAAATCGGAACAGCGTTTGTGATCAAGTTTGCGCGGAGGCACGTGTCTCAGCAAGAACACGAAAAACGATGGGATAGAAGAGCAACACGAAGCACGGAAGGTCATGGACGATGATAGAAGATTTAGCCGATGCAAACCACGAAGTGTTTTACGTAGCGCGAAAGATGGACGTGCACGCAGCCATGAAAAGGACAGACGGACAAGAATATGACGGGAGCGTACGGGTCATAGAAGGGAACTTAATACGTAGACACCCCAGCATACCAGAATGCACGGGCTACGAAAGAGCACGCACGCTCGAAGCCACGGTAGAACACGTAACGGTAAGAGTGCACGGACAGAAATTCTCCCATAGCACCATGGTTGAACACGGAGCACAGTCGACTGACCAAACATGAAGCCGCCGAAGACCATTAACGGGAGGTTGTCGGGTATTGAAACACGATACCAGGGTATAACCGGAGCTCACTGGGGAGCGCGATACTACGGTAGCTCACAACAGAATGGACGGCAGACCAGCGTCGACACCACAAAATAAAACGATGACTGGGACGGTGGCCAAGACACTAAGCCATGATTGAAATGCGGCCACTGGAGCTGTAGACGCGAAATCACCGAGCCCCGGAGCACTATATCAGTGTAGAACCTGAGCTTACCGTGCCACGGAGGACAATAGCGCATTAGAATTCGATTGCACGGACGGCGGACCAGCCACGAAATGGAAGGGTGATCGGGGTGACCATGATTGTGGAGGACGATGCCGTTGTAGAGCACGATAACACGGGCAATGCAGATGCAATCCGTGAGCACAATACCATAGACAGCAAAACCATATCGCAATTACACGATGGCGTTATAACGCAGTCGATGGAGTCCCACCACACGAGATCGATACACGGGTGCTGGAACAACACGACTGCGTGGAGGCACCAAACCACGGAAAATCACCCTTCGGCTAGGGTACGGGCGATGGGAGGCGAACGGTCACGAAAGACTGTGTACCAGGAAACCGGTGCAGCCCACGAAACGTTTGAGAGGTAGCAGCCACGAAAGACGCAGTACTTAATAACATGAGCCCAAATGAGAGAGCTCATAACCACTAAGCTGCATGGGCCACGGGTGAGCAGGGAACCACGAAGCCAAGAAGAACACGGAAGAGTGCAGGCCATTGAAGAACATGACATCCAGCCTGTAGTACGGGGTAGCGGAAACGTTCCAAGCCACGATATTGTACAAAGCCACATGAGATTACGGATAGTTAAGTGGTTGACCACACGAAACCACGACGTACTAGGTTGAACGGCGCCCACAAAGCACGCGACACCAAGAAGCACTATATTTGCGGCCACCTCATCTCCAACAAACCATGCCACTCCGCCGCGTAGCGGCGGCGAACGGCTAGTCTTACACACCTAGTGGAGTCTGGTGTGCGTCTGTCAGTCCGTCCGAGGGTAGGGTTCTAAAATGTAACGCAAATACGCGCGTTCTACTGGCTGCCGAGCGCAGCGAAGGCGGCCTCGATTCGCTAAAAAGCTGCCGAGCGCAGCGAAGGCGGCCCCCATTGGCTAAAACAGATATTATGTGCTGTACTTACTGTATGTGGACTACACATCGTACTTAACTGCACCGTTTAAATTTCATTTTGCTCTCATTTTCAGCTGCGGTTCGCCACCTCACGCAAAGGGCGCTGCCTGTGTACGCGTTAGTTAGCATAATTAAAAGGCGCCGATGAGCACATACGTACTATATCGTCGTAGGAGCTGTTGAAAAAAATTGTAGGCTCTGGTGACACATATTTTGGCCTCAATCGAAGCTTTAGTACTTATTAGTTTTAGAATGATATTTTAGGCTTCGTAGTACTTTTCTAATAATTAATCTTACAAAACTGTTTTGCGTAGTACTATTATCAAGACATTTCATATTTTTGCTTGCAGCTATTTGTAGTAGTAGTCCATATAATTATTATATTAGCGTTAGATAGTAAATCACAATTTTATTGCTACTATCAATAATGTGAAAACTAAAAAATAATATTGTGGCTTACACCCCTGCACCTCCGGGAAAAAGTGTCATCTTCCTTTGTATTTGCGCGCGTAGTGTGCGACCTTCAGATATTGTGCGAACTTTCCAACAGAATATGTAGCGTACATCAAACAAAATGGGAACAGCTATTGTGTTTACGGAGGCACGTGACTAAGCAAGAGCACGAAGCCCGAATAAACATCGACCCACCCTATGTAGACGATGGGATAGAAGAGCAACACGAAGCACGAAAGATCGAAGCCTTAGCCGATGCAAACCACGAAGTGTTTTACGTAGCGTGAAAGATGGAAGTGCACGCAGCCATGGAAAGAACAGAAGAACGAGAATATGACGGGAGCGTACGGGCCACGGAAGGGAACTAAATACATAGACACCCCAGCATGCTGAAATGCACGGCTACGGAAGAGCACGCAACTTCGAAGCCACTGTAGAGCACGTAGCGGTAAGAGTGCAGGGACAGTAATTCGCCCATAGCACCACGGTACAACACGGAGCACAGTCGACCGACCAAACGCGAAAACGCGATGTACCATAAACGGAAGATCATCCGAGCATTGGAGCCCGATATTAGGGTAGAATCGGAGCTCACCGAGTCCGACAGCACGACACTACGGTAGCTAACGATCTCACGGACGACAGACCAACCGCAACATCGCAAGCTAGCACGATAGCATGGACTGTGCCACTAAGCCATAGGGGAGCACAGCCACAGGAGCTATAGACGGGAGATCTTTGAGCCACGGAGCACGATACCAGCGTAGAAGCTGAGCTCCCCGAGCCACGGAGGACAGTAGCACATTAAAACTCGATTGCACGGACGGCAGACCAGCCACGAAAATCACGGGGGTGCTTGGGGTGACCACGATTGCACACCGTGGAGCACGAAGCCCATGTAGAGCACGATAACACGGGCAACGCAGATGCACTACGCGAGCACAATACCATAAATACCATTACCACACCGCGATTGCTCCATAGCGTCGTAGCGCGGTCGATGGAATCTTACCAGGAGAGCGCGATACACGGGCGACGGAACAACACGACTGCGTGGAGGCACCAAACCACGGATTAGGACCCTTCAGGTAGAGTACTTGGATGGGAAACCAACGACCACAAAAGACTATGAACCACGAAACCAGTGCAGCCCCCGTAAACGTTTGAGATCAGGAAATAGTTAGCATCCACGAAAGAGGGTCATACTACTGAAGAGCATGAGCCCAAGAGAGAGGGTCCATAATTACCAAGCATCATGGACCACGGGTGAGCAGGAAACCACGATGCCGGGAAGATCACATAAGATCGCAGGCCATTGAAGAACATGACTACAACCTGTAGTACGGATAACCGAAATGTACCAAATCACGATATTGTACGGGTCCACATGATACTACGGAAAGGCAAGTGGTTAAATACACGATGCCAAGATCTACGGGGTGAACCACGCTCTCAAAACACGCGACACCAAGAAGCACTTAAATTTGCGGCCACCTCATCTACAACAAACCATGCCACTCCGCCGCGTAGCGGCGGGCGAACGGCTAGTCTACCTCTCTAGTGGAGTGTGTTGTCTGTCCGTAAGTCCGTCCGAGGGTAGGGCTAATAAAACTCACGCTAATGAGGGCGTTCTACTGGCTGCCGAGCGCATCGAAGGCGGCGTCGATTCGCTAAAAAGCTGCCGAGCGCAGCGAAGGCGGCCCCCCATTGGCTAAAACAGACATTATGTGCTGTACTTACTGTATGTGGACTACACATCGTACTTAACGAACTTTCATTTTGCTCTCATTTTCAGCTGCGGTTCGCCACCTCACGCGAAGGGCGCTGCCTGTGTGCGCGTTAGTTAGCATTAGTATAAGGCGCCGATAAGCACACACGTACTATATCGTCGTACGAGCTGTTGAAAAAAATTGTAGGATTTGGTGACTCATATTTCGGCCTCAATCGAAACTTTAGTACTTATAGGATATATAATGATATTTTAGGCTTCGTAGTACTTTTAAATAATAAAACTTACAAAACTTTTGAGTAATACTATGTTTTGAGAATTTCATATTTTTCTTGCAGACGTTTATAGCAGTACTACAAAAAATTAATTAGTTGCGCAAGAAAAAAAACGCATGTTATTACTAATACTAATCAATTTAAACCAAAGTACCGGTATTATATTTGCGTTAGATAAAGATGCACAATTTATTACTAATATTAAAAAATATTCGAACACTTTTAAAATGTGAATATAGTGGCTTCCCACCATCCCACCCCACATAACCATGTACACCACTCCGCCGCCGATAAAAAAGGATCGTATTCCTTTGTATTCGCGCGCGTAGTGTACGACCTTAAGAGATTGTGCGCACTTTTCACCACGATATGAAGCATACATCAAACAAAATAAAAACAGCGTTCCCCACATAACCATGTACACCACTCCGCCGCCGATAAAAAAGGATCGTATTCCTTTGTATTCGCGCGCGTAGTGTACGACCTTAAGAGATTGTGCGCACTTTTCACCACGATATGTAGCATACATCAAACAAAATAAAAACAGCGTTTGCGATTGAATTAGCGCGGAGGCAAGTGGATAAACAAGAACACGAAACACAGAGGAACACCGGCGCACACTATGTACACGATGGGGTAGAGGGAAGAACACGAAGCACAGAAGGCCACGGACGTTGAAAAAGGACTAAATTAATGAAGGCAGCTAGCCATTCTGAAAAGCACGAACCACGGACGAGCACGCTACCATGAAAACCTGGAATGGCAAGAATATGATGGGAGCGTATGGATCACGGAAAGTAACTGAAGTAATGACACCCCAACATGCTGAAAAACACGGGCCACGGAAACGGTAAGGTGCACGGAAAGCAATTCTTCCATAACACCACGGTAGAACATGAAGCACAGACGATGAACCTAGCACAAAGCCACAGGAGAGCATAAGCGGGAAATCACCGAGCATTGGAGCACGATACCAGGGTACAGCCAAGCCACGGAGCACAGTGTTACGGTAGCTCACAATAGCTCGGACGACAGACCAACCACGATACCGCGAGATAATACGATTGCACGGACGGTGGTCCAGCCACTAAACCGTGAGATAACACGCAGCAACGGGAGTTATAGACGGCAAATCGCGGAGCCACAAAAGGCGATTCCACGATTGCACGGGCGGCAGATCAGCCACGGAAGCACCGGGGAGCGCTTTTGGATATCACGATTGCACAACGTGGATCAGTATGCCATTGTTGAATATAATAACACGGGAAACACAGATGCACTACGCGAGCACGAAAGCATAGGATAGCAGAATTATACTGCGCTCGCATGATAGCGCGATAACGCGGTCGATGAAGTCACACCAGGAGAGCACGTTACACGGGGGACGGATCCATATAACTACGGAATAGCACCCGTCGGCGAGGGTACCGTCGATGAGACGCCATGGACCATGAATGAATATGGACCACTAAACCTGTAAACCCACTCAAGACCTTGGGAACACGGAAAAATAGCAGCCACGAAAGGGTGTCGTACTACTGAAAAGCATGAACCCAAAAGAGAGAGCGCATTAACGGAAAAGGGCAATATCCACGGAGGAACATAGACGCCAACCAGTAGTACGGAGCAACGGACGCGTACGAATTAACGATACCGTACACTGCCACATGAGACTACGAAATGACAGGTGTTTTAAGTACACGACACAACATCGCACGAGGATGGCCGAAGCCTCGGGGTACAAGATCAGACTGAAAGCACACAACACACGAAGTACTTAAAATTGCGGCCACCTTATCTCCAACAAACCATGCCACTCCGCCGCGTAGCGGCGGCGAACGGCTAGTCTTAAACATCTACTGCAGCAACCTGTCTGTCCGTCACACTAAATTGTCGTGCCTGTCACGCTTTTCCGGACAAATCATTGGATAAAATAATTTAAATATTTCTACTGGCTGCCGAGCGCAGCGAAGGTGGCCCCGATTGGCCTAAAAGCTGCCGAGCGCAGCGAGGCGGCCCAAATCGGCACCTTCTGCAACCCTGCTGGCCTATGGGCCCGCCTGAGCCACAATCTGCCAGCCTACCATGCGAGTAGTGAAGCGAGCCGTAGCGAGCGGAACGGAGGCAAAACACAAGGAACGACATTCATTCTTTCCCGCCGCGTAGCGGCGGCACTCGGCTAGTGTACTGTACAAGGCCAGCGGTTGTACAGGTCGCCTTGTCGCGGGTCATTTTACACCCACATTCTGAGGCCTTTCTCCAAGAGCTCAAACCAGCCAATCACAGTATGTTTTGTGACAGTTTTCCGGAAGCCAGCATTACTAAAGTCGCTTCACTTCGAATTAGACCTCGTGGTGCTCGCCGTTATGAGCCCCACAGAGCAAGACTCATCGGCGTCGCCCAGCGTCGCCGACGTAGTGACTGCCGCTCAGCAAGAGCAACAACCGCAACAATCGCAAGATCCACCACAACCAGCGTCGCCAGCGTACGCGGGGTCTTCCGTTTTCGAAACGACGCACGGGGCAGGCCCCAGTTCCATCGCCGGCGGTCGACCGCGAGTGGAGTCTTCTGAGCATTTTGGCTTCCTACACCACAACGCGGACGAAGACATCTACGTGTTCGAGGAGCCGCCCGAGGTAAAGGTACTCGGCGGTCGCTTCGAGGAGTCTTGGCCTACCCGGTACGTCGAATACGATGTTGAGGTACGTAAACATCAACAGTTGCGTTGGTATACCGCTGAACTAACGTCGATAATAATGGCCAATTGCAGCTAAAGTACAATAATTTCAAGTGGAAGGTGGAGATCCCCAAGTCTTCCATCTCAAGTCTCTGGTTCTACATTAAGAGTCGCCCGCATCTTCGTCACGCCCCGTCTTCAGTCGCTGTAGAGCGCACTGAACATGGCATTGGCGAGTCGGGCGTGCCGGAGCACACACCTACAGCCAGTGAATCCCGCTGGCCGCAGCTACGAAAACTTTTCTTAACATCTGCCGACAAGTCTGTTGGCCCCGAGATGGTTGCACTCGTGCAGCAGTTACTGGAAACGGTAGTGAAAGTGCCGCGACTGCTACGATCGCCCTTTGTTGCAGCGTTATTTCAAGTCAGCAACTCAACGTTCGACGACGAAATGGGTCGAACGTCTGTACGTGAAGGTTGGCTGAAAACACGTTTCTGGCTCAAAGGTAACCGCGAGAATGTCCGTATCAACCGCGCGTCCATGTCGTGGGACAACGAATGCTTCAACTGCATGTGTGTGGTCAAGCGCGTTAACTTCCGTGCCAAACGTTTGCGCTGGGTGTCGCTCAAGACGTCTAGTATTGCCATTTTTGACTCCATCGAGGACACAATCGCTCGCAAGGCCTTCCTTTTCGACAGTAAGTTCAACATCGAACGCGGTCTAGCCACCACAGGCTCCAGTACGACGTTGTTAGTCTCGAACGCAACGTATGTTCTTCAAATGGAGGCAAAGTCCAAGCAGGCACTTACAAAGTGGGCCAATGATATCCGTCGAGTAGCTGAGGCCTCGAACTGGTCGCAGGCTCATCGTGATGGTTCCTTTGCGATCCCTCGCAACCCTGTACACATGACGTCGTTCGCGCAATGGTATGTGGATGGCAGTGACGCCTACGCTGCCATCTATGAGGCCATCCAGTCGGCTACGAAGGAGATTTTTATTGCCGGATGGTGGGTCTGTCCGACTATCCATCTCCTGCGTCCTGCGGAACATTACCCCGAGTCGAGACTTGACGTTGCACTACAGAAGAAAGCAGAGGAGGGGGTGCAAGTCTACGTCCTTATGTACAAGGAAGTGTCAGTGGCCTTGACACTGAACAGCATGTTCTCCAAGCAGGTGTTGAGCAAGTTACACAAGAATGTCCACGTGTTACGTGACCCCGACTTTTTGATGAAGCAGCTTGGGTTGTGGTCGCATCACGAGAAGATCGTGAGTGTTGATCAACGTGTGAGTTTCGTTGGAGGACTGGATCTCTGCTTTGGACGTTGGGATACGCACGGACACGAGCTGTTCGACGAACCTGGCAAGCCAACAAACTTCGTAGGCAAGGATTACTCCAACCCGCGCGTGAAGGACTTTGTGGAAGTCGACCGTCCTGACGAAGACATGATTGACCGCACCGAAGAGCCTCGGATGCCGTGGCATGACTGCCACTGCCGTCTGGAGGGCCAACCAGCTCGTGATGTAGCGCGTCACTTCGTACAACGCTGGAACTACTCCGTGTCTACACGCAAGAAATCGCGGAAGCTGCATCACCTTGTGCCCATGAAAGATTACCCGGTAACGGTCATTAGCAAGCACGGTCCCCGGAAGTTGACGCAGCGCCTTCAGAAGGCTGTACATGCCATACGAGCAATGCGTGGCTTGTCTAGGGGCCGTGCCAACACGGAGAACCGTGGATTTAACAGTGATCGACGCATGGCGCGTATGTTGAGCAGTCAGAACGAATCGGGTCAAATGCCTATTTTGCAAGATGAAAACGAAGATGTGATGTTGGATCTGCCCGATGGAGACGAAGAGAGCGACGAAGCCTTTGAGAAACACAAGCAAGAGGTCGCTGCCAGAGGATACCGCGTCAACACGCAGATCCTACGCAGCTTATCGCTGTGGTCAGGCGGTGTGGCTACAGAGCGCAGTATCCAGAACGCGTACATCCGTCTCATTGGATCAGCGCAGCACTTTGTGTACATTGAGAACCAGTTCTTTGTGTCTGGACTGGAAGGAGACCACGGATGCTCGAACCGTATCGCGAATGCATTGGTGGAAAGAATTCGTCGCGCGTCGGATAATAATGAGAAGTTTCGCGTCATTGTGGTGATGCCGTTGCTGCCAGCCTTCCCAGGAAAGCCCGATGACAAGGACGCGAGTAGTCTGCGTGGAGTGATGCACTGGCAATACCGCTCAATCTGTCGCGGCGAGCACTCGATTTACCAGCGTTTGTACCAGGAGCTAGAAGATGACGATCCATTCAAGTACATTGCCTTCTATGGTCTACGCAACCACAGTGTCCGTGAAGATGCCCAGGCTCGGACTGAGGAAGTGTATATCCACAGTAAGGTGATGATTGTGGACGACCGGATTTGTATCATCGGCTCGGCTAATATCAACGAACGCAGTATGTGTGGAGACCGTGACTCGGAGATCGCTGTGTTGGTGGAGGATCACGAGATGGAAGAGGAGATCGCTATCGCTGGCGGCACGTACAATGTGGGCAAGTTCGCGCACTCGTTTCGTATGAAGCTGTTCGAGGAACACTTTGGCTTGGAGCCTGGCACGCCGAAGTACCAGAAATATCAAGATCCGGTGAGCAAGGATACGTGGTTCTCCATGCAGGAACAAGCCATGACAAACCACCAGATCTACGACTCGGTGTTCGGGTGTCTGCCGTCCGACAGCGTGACGAGCTTCGCTCAGATCGATTCGCACATCCAGTCGGCGCAAGGTCTCGACACGTCCGGTCGCGGTGCAGAGGAGGCGGTGGCCGCAGCCAAGGCGACTGACACAACGGACATTGCCAGTAATAACGGGGACGAACGACGAATGTCCTCGATGAGCGACCGAGTCATGTCGCCCCAGAATAGCTCGAGAGGAACAAGCTCAAGAGGACGCAAGTCGGTGTTCAGCGGAGCCATGAACGTGAACATGAAGGAGAGTTCGCACATCGCCCAGCAGAAACACGAGCTGAGCAACGTGCAAGGTCACATTGTGTACTTCCCTCTCAAGTTCCTCGTGGACGAGCAATTGGAGCCCAAGTTGTTCCCGGCTGATCTGTTCCAGTAAGGAAACCACGCTCTAGTTTTTCTTTTAGTGCAGACCTGTGTGCAGCGGAACGAACGACTGACGTAGCACGCAGTTTTTATCGATTTGAATGAATCACACCGTTATTGTTGCTGAAAATATCAAGCTGACAGTGCGTTGCCGACAGTAATGTACAGTACTGAATAACTTGTTACTGCCACGCAAGCAGCAGTTGTCAGAGCTGACGATGCAGAAGGATCACGACTGTCGAGGTCCATGTACTCGAAGATATCCGACCCTCGAACCTGCAGGGATTGTGGCCCCGGGATGCTGCTGTCGAAAACCCGGCGCGCAATCGTAAGCGAGTCGCCAGTGTCCTAACGCTCGAACGATGCAAAAGGATCGTGCTGGCGAGTTACTCAAACACGGTCAATCCGAGTCGGATCGGATTCCGATCGCATCGTAGCCTTCAGTTTATGCTCAGCGATCGCGACACATACGATTGTGAGTCATGGATTTCCGGAGCAAATTTTTGATCCATCCTCTGAAAATGCATAGCCTGTCCGCAGCGCATCCATCATAAAAACAAGGAAGTGGATTTAGACACCATCCAGGGCTAGGGTGTATTAGTAGGGGTGATGCAGCCGGAATTCAGTGAATCCGCGCTATTAGTGCTTTAAATTGTAATCGCTGCAGAGGCTTGAGCACGACCTAACTACTGTAGCTATACTCAGAGCCGTTCTGGTGCTCCCTTGATCATACAGGGCGCAACTTTGGTGATAATGTTGCTGCCGCTGCTGGCTTTCAGGATTTGCGCGACTTGACATCCATCCCCAATATTATTTTATCCAGTGTGAAGTGGGTAATAAAAAGTTCTTTGTTTCGTGCCTTAAAGCTGTTTGGTGCCCCCAACATTCTAGGTTTCGTGTCTTTAAGCTGTTTGGTGACATTTGCAACATTTAAAGTTTTTACGAGCTCTCTCTATCCTTGACCTACACGTAATGACCTGCAATACATTCCCCTACATCATTTAATATCGTACATGTATTAATATCGTTTCAAAACATTTGACTGACGTTCGACGCTCCTCTACACTTACTCGAAGTCTTCCAGACGAACAAGACGTCACAACAAAATCGCTGCCACGAGCCACACACAGCACTTCCAGTGGAAGTTCCACTCGCTCGCTGTCTGCTTATCCGAAGCGCAGTTTTACTCCTGCCTTCATCTACATCCTCACTTTCATTTACTGGCTGCTCGACTGAATTCGTGCCGCGATGGGCTTGAAAAAGTGGCTGGGCCTTTCGGCGTCGCAGCCAATGGGACACAGTGCCAAGGACGAGGTAGAAGTGGAGGAGCCGCTGGTCGTTGGGCGTCCACAGCAGCGATCTGACACTCACCGTCGCCACACAGCGTGGGAGGCGCAGCAAGGACACAGCCGCACACCCACGTACGCGCCGACGCGCCAAAGTGCACCGCTTCAAAGACGCTTAGACGCGTACGCACCAGGCGCTTATCAACAATCGGAACGCCGCTTTTCTTCCGACGCGCAGGGCGATAACGATACTATATCGACGATGGTCACAGCGATGCAGTCGCCGCCGCCTCAGTATAACTCGAATTCGGAGGACTCGGACGTGTCCATCGGACCAGACGATGACTTTGTACCATCGCCAGCGCCACCAAATAGACCGGAGCGGTCGATGACCACAACGGCAGCCCTACCGGCAAAGCCTATGGCAAACACTCCGAAACGCAACAGTGTCAGCAACGCTTTCCGCTTCTCGTGGATGAACGTGTTGGGCCAGTCAACGAGCTCGGAAACGGCCATGGCTCAAGTGGCCGAGGATGACGAAGATGCTGAAGCCGCGGCATCAAACACGCGCGCAAACGATCAAGCACCTCGCAACACGACGCACAACCCTGACGTGGCCTTACGACCGCAAGACGACGAGATGGGCGTGGTTATGCAGGGCTGGCTCGAAAAATGTGGCCAGCAGTTCAAGACTTGGAACTGGCGCTTCTTCGTGCTACGTAACGATGGCGTCTTGTCCTATTACGTCGATGAGACGCTTAAGAAGCTGAAAGGGTCAATAGATATTGGATATGGCTCCAAGGCGGACGTGTCGGTGCAGACCAATTCCATGGACAAGAATTTTGTCTTTGTGATCGCAACCCCGCAGCGTAACCTCATGATCTCAGCTCCAACGCAACGAATGATGACCAAGTGGATTGCTCGACTACATGCAGCGGGCGCAGTGCCAACACAGCCGTGGGACCCGCTTCGTAAGACTGTCAAGTTCTACGTACGCGACACAGAGTGTAACCACGAGTGGAAGCGCTACGACGACCCCACATCCTACATTCACATGGAAGGCTGTCTGCTTAAACGTGGCCACGTCAACAAGAACTGGAAGAACCGCTTTTTTCGGATTGAGAAGGGTGAATTGAAGTACTACACCGAAAACCAGAGTGAGTTGAAAGGCTCAATTCCGCTGAAAGACACAATCGTAAGTCCTGGTATGGCTCAGTGTCCTGATGGACGGAAATACTACTTTGTCCTGACATCCAAGGACGGCAAGTTTGAGATGCATCTAAATGCACACAACGAGAACTCGATGCATTTGTGGATTGAGGCGTTGCAAGAAGCGGAGACGGCGTTAGGAAGAATGGCCGGCAAGAAGGACACGGTGGCGGGTTTATCCCTTGTGGTTAAGCGTGCAGAGGAGATTCCACTTGGAAAGATCGGTGTCCTCTTTAAAAAGCCCGAGGATATCGACATTGAGATGCAGAAGCGTACAGAAGCTCTCATTGTGGCGTCCAGTCCTAGAAACCGTGGCGTCGCGGTGGGGAGTCAGCTGATCTCCGTTGAAGGTCGCAGCATTCTTCGAGAGACGTATGCGGAGGCGCGCAAGATCCTGCGCGAGTCCTCATTCCCGTTGCAACTGGAATTTCTGTTGCCGCCATTCAAACGTGGCGTACTGATCAAGAAGTCCCGTTCGGGCTTTGAGAACTGGAAAAAACGTGTGGTTATCGTGACGAACGGTGAGATCCACTACTACAAGCAGGTGTCGTCGTACACTGGAGGCAAGAAAGCCCCTGCCGAGCTCAAACACCGCAAGTCTTTCTCATTGTACGGCTGTTATCTGAACCTGATGCATGTTACTGGTCGTGACCTGTGCATTGTGGTGGCGCGCTCGCCCTCGGACAAGCTGGTGCTGCAGACGCGCACAGAAGAGGAGCGTATGGAGTGGGCCAGTGTCATCTATTGCAGCATCCGCATGGTCTCGCAAGGCATCACGTCGGGTCACATTGAGAACCTGCAACTGGAGCAGTCACGCCTGCCGTCCAAGCACTTGCCGTCCGATCTCAAGGGCAGCTTTAAGGACCACGACCAACTCGAGTTCTAGACGACTCTGCAACGAGAAATTACTGCCACATCGTGGTATGTACATGCGATCATGGATAAAGAGCAATACGATCGCAACGTAATACAATAAACAAGGAGCTTTTATTTAAAATAAGGCCGTGTTCGCGGCAACACAAAGTTCTGTAAAGTATCTTTTCGTCATCTACGGACGTAGTAGGGAGCTTCAAAAATCATGCCGAAGGTCAACCAAGACGACACATTTTTTTAACTGCCGCACTATGAGGATTGAAGAACCTTTCTTCTAGGCATTTAATGCTTTAGCCTTGATGCATGCACCGGCAGCTCCTGCTGAAGCCAGAAACGCCACAATTTCCTTTCTTTTCCACTTTTTGGCACGAGTTCTCGATGATTGGTCAATATTTTGCCGATGCAGCGATCCTTTTTGAGCCTCCCACACCCAAAAAGTCGGGCAAGACGAAGTGCGATAGAGCGCCGGCGTTGCCCCCTGCTTCTCTCCTGCTTCTTGCTGCTTGACATTCCTTCACACCAGGTGCGCAGAGCTCTCGTCCTGCAGACCGCGTAGGGACGACTCACGGCTGAGGCGTTTTGGTTACATATTGGTTCGTAACGTAACAGATCGGCTTAACGGCGTTCCAATGGCGGCTGCAGTTGGTAGGAACGCAAAAAAAAATATTCGGTCACGGGGAATCGCGGCGTTTTGGCTCACCTCTCAAACGTGATGTTATGCAGAAGACAACAGTCTGTACCCGATTGCGATCCTCGTAGACGAGCTCAAACATGAAGACGTGCAGCTGCGCCTGAATTCTATCCGCCAGATCCGTATCATCGGTACATTTTTCAGCTTTTTGCTAGAGATTGCGTCAAAGGACTCCCACTCTAACGCGTTGCGTCGGTTTGTGACGTATTTATTACCAGCGGAGGCGCTAGGTCCCGAGCGTACGCAGAACGAGCTGCTGCCCTTCGTAAACGGTAAGAAAGTGCTCTAGAGACTTGGTCAGTAGTATTTTGAACGCTGATCCTCTCTATCCTGATAGACTCACTGGATGACGAGGATGAAGTGCTGTTAGTTATGGCCGAAGAACTTGGAGCTTTCATGGATGTAGTGGGTGGCCCGGCTCACGCCTACTTGTTGCTTAAGCCTCTGGAGTCGCTTGCTACTGTGGATGAAGCTTCTGTACGCGACATGGCCGTGCGCTCAATCTGTAAAGTAGTGGAAGCTATGGAGCCTGAACACGTGTCGGAGCACTTTGTGCCGGTGTTACGACGTCTCGTCACCCGTGACTGGTTCACGTCACGTATTGCTTCGTGCAATCTCTTTCAGGTCGGCTACGCGCACCTTTCAGCTGAAATTCAGGCGGAAATGCGTGGGATGTTCGGCCAGCTGTGTCGTGATGACACGCCGATGGTGCGCAAGGCCGCATCCGCTGCACTTGGAGGCTTTGCGTCGGTAATGGATGACCCTAGTGCCAGTGGAGAGATGTTGCCGCTGTTTTTTGCGTTGGCTACAGATCGTCAGGACTCAGTTCGGATACACACAGTCGACAGTGCTGTTGCACTGGCGCGTTTGGTCCCGACCGACGTGCTGGTGACGCAGGTGTTGCCGACGATCTTTGAGACGGCTCGTGATGGCTCGTGGCGTGTGCGATGGTCTGTTGCCAACCGCTTCCCCGAGATATGCGAGGCTTTGAATGCAGAGACAATCAACTCGACGTTCTGCGACTCGATTGTGTCGCTGCTGGAGGATAACGAAGCTGAAGTGCGCACTGCTGCTACGTCCAAGATCCTTGGAGCTGTGAAGTTGCTACAGCCTCAACGGATTGTGGAGAAGATCGTACCGTGCTTTCAACGTCTCGCACGTGACATGTCGGACCACGTGCGGTCAGCTTTGGCTTCTGTGGTGATGAAGGTCGCCCCGTTTCTGAGCCGGGACCTTACTATTGAACATCTTCTACCTCTCTTCCTGCTTGTAAGTGCCGTTTGGGTTTATATCTGTTGCTTTTAACTGACAGTCGATTGTTACAGTTGCTTAACGACCAAAACTCGGAAGTACGTCTAAATGTTATATCGAACCTGGAAGAAGGCAACAAGGTAAGCTCAGTAGGACGCGAGTCTGCCGTTTGTGTATGCACTAATTTTTACTGGTGAACAGGTAATCGGAATTGAGCTTCTGTCGCAGTCGCTTCTGCCTGCTATCGTGCATCTTGCGGAAGATCGTCAGTGGCGTATTCGGCTGGCTATCATAGAGTACATTCCGTTGTTGGCTGCTCAGCTGGGACGCGACTACTTTGAGGAGCAGCTGGCGCAGCTCTGTATGGCGTGGCTGGTGGACAATGTGTTTTCGATCCGTGAAGCGGCCACGATCAACTTGAAGAATTTGACGGAGCACTTTGGCGTGGACTGGGCACGGACGAGTGTGGTGCCTCGAATCGCGACGATGCACTCGAACACCAACTTCTTGCATCGTCTGACGTCTTTGTATGCCGTCAAGGTGCTGTGTGAAGCCATGACCCCCGAGTCGATTCAAACTCTGCTCATTCCTCTGGTTGTTGACCTGGCTCAGGTACGGACCGTAGTGATGATCTTAAATTGGTTTTTTAAGGTACTGACAAGTGTGTATTACTTGTAGGATCCGGTCCCGAACATCCGTTTTAATGTGGCCAAGACACTGGAGGTGCTGGGCCCTAAAGTAGACGCGGAAGTATGCGCGGCCACTGTCACCACGTGTCTGACGGCGATGCTACAGGATAGCGACACCGATGTGGTCTTCTTTGCACAGCGAGCGCTCTCGAAGCTCGGCTAGTTTAGGTAGATATCGCCTGTATGCCATTCACGAAGAAGAAAACAATGCTCTGCTCAATAAACTCAATTATACATCGATGCAAATGGAGCCCTAGATTGCTGTTTAGCTAATCGTTTAAGAACACGGTATCATATTCAGCATCGGACACCCACCACCTCCACAACGCTGCAAATGTAATCTTGCTCATAAATGGAGATCCTGTTGCACTGGTAGTCTGGGCAGTCTTGTCATTCTTCAGTAACTGCCTCCAGATATCGTCGATTTCGCTGTTACTTAAAGCGTCAGTCATGCGTAGTTCCTGTGCGAGCATCTGCAATTGGTCCTTCCCCAAAAATCCATCCGTATCAGCAAGTTTCTCGAATGCAGACTTCAGTCTGCTGCGTTCGCTTTCAGTGTCATTTTCGGATGCGCATTCATTCGCAAGAGATTTCACTCGCTCCAACGCGTTTGCTTGACGTTGAAGCTTTTGCAGTTTTGATGTCTGTGTTATAGGCAAAAAAAAGTTAGGCTTGTTGTAGCTGATGGTTAGCAGCAATTATTACCAGAATCGCCTCTGTGGTCTCATCCTGGATATTGTAGCACAGTCGAATCGCCTCGGCGTACGCAGCCATTGCGTTTGCGTAGTCCTAGACATCGACACATGAATTAATGCTCTTGTAAAGATGGCCAACTTACTCTTGCACCAACCTTACCTTACAAAAAGTAAGCAGTTCTCCCTTTCCAATAAGCACCTGTACTTGTCCTTGCACAGCTAACGTGCTCCTTGCAACCTCAGGAAGCTACGCAACATTGTTTAGTAAAAAGTACTCGAATTCGCAGCAGGTCATACATATACCTGGTACACTTTTCGCGTCTCCTCAAGCATTTCTTCTAGTTTAGTCTGCATAGAATGTGCTTCCATTCCAGTGTCTTCTTCGTCTCCATCGCCGATATGAGTTTGGGCAGGCTCTTGCCCACTTTGCTCAATTTGCCAAGCACTTCGCTGAAGTCGAATCAAACAAAGACGGCATTCTTATCGACAACCAGCAACTGCATTAGTGCATTGGACATCACACACGTCTCGATCAACTGTCATACCTGCGAGTCGGAACACAAGTTGTGGCAGATCCAACGAAGCAAAGTCCGCGTTTTTTGATTGACCGATCGCCAGCAGAAGCTAACCAAAGGTGACGATATAGAAGCACGATAATACATGATCAGAGGACAAGCAACTCACTTCGTATTTCGTTATCACCGCCTCCAACTCGCGCTGCCTTTCGCGAACACCCGGCTTCAGTACGATCGATTGAGGTCGCAAATTTACCATTAAGCTTTGCAACCCCTCAGCTTAAATACACAAGTAGTTTCGCGCGCTGAACACTGTCAGGTTTTCCCGCCGAGACACGACTAGCTGCATTAATTTGGCCTACTACTCTATCAGTAAAAAAGGACTAAAACGGCTACGTATGCTGCTTTGCAGTGTCTTCTGCCTGGCTTGAGAGTGGGTTGAGTCTTAGTTGATATCCTCATGTGGAGGTGGATGCTGCGCGTCGTCTCTCGTAATCTGGGTCATCTGTGGGTAGTTCAAATCGGCAAAGTGGACATGAATTGTGCTGCTTCAGCCACGGTAGGATACAGTCTGGGTGGAACGAATGCTCGCACGGGAGACGGTGGACCTCGTCGTCAACCGCGAAAAAATCTTTGCAAACAGGGCACTCAGCACTGCCGTCCACTTCACCCTGAGTGATCTTCACCTTCGGTAGCTTATCCACGACCTCCTTAGCGGCAGGAGGAGCTCCATGCTGAATTTAGTGGCTAAGTTAGTGTTCCGCATCGACAACTCTACAGACATTTCATCTTACCCGGTTGGGGTCATTCTGCATGAGCTGGTTAATCACATTAGCCATGTTGCCAAACGCATAGTCGCCCGCGTTGCCGGCCAGCATCGGGAACATGCCTCCCAGAGCGTCCAAAATACCCATCGGATCTCCTCCTTCCCCCGACTCACTGACAAAGAATTCTACGGGATTTCCGGTGTTGCTCGTAAAGCGTGTATTCCGTGTAGTAGAACCCGATGGAAACTGGAACAAACTGCTCATACAAGAAAGGTGTCAGCACAACAATACACAGAAACTTAATAACAAAAAAACTCACTCAGGCAATGGAGCTCCATCTCGTCCGTCACCTGTCGCTGCAAACCTCGTAGCTCGAACTGTCGGGCTATTCAAAATACACGCGAAATTTAACATGATTTTTTTATAAACACGAAATAAAAAGCAATTCGCACCGTAATGGGCGAGTGCCTCCAAATTCATTACGGATTTCTGCCCGCGTCGTGTTTTCCGCAGAAGCTGCCGATGTCTGTGTATGTGTGTCCTCCACTTGCTCCAGCTGAAAATCTTGTGGCGGATCATCCTACATGACAGAGAAAAAAAACGAGAACGTTTAAAAAAAACGTATTACAGAAGCGGAGTACCCCTGAGAATACGGCGTTGACGCACCTCCTCTATCTCCTCGACAAAATTGCCGCCACACTGGACACAGCAAACCTCTTCACTGGCCTCGTTCACGCGCGTGCCGACAGCGGCGCTGCACTCGTGGCACCAGAACTGCGACGGCTCCTGCTCTACTGACGTCGGCGACATGGTCGAGCTGCGACTGACTTGAATATGCAGATGACGCAAATCTCATCGGATACAAAAAGGGTATAGAAAATGGGACTTGGGACCCAAATTGAGAGTTTCCACTTCAACTGCTGTTTCAGCAGCTTTTATTACGTGTTTTATTTTTTTAAGGAAATTTTATGCATGCGCGCAGTAATAATTGCAGTCAGTTCGGCGTCAGCGAAGTTGTCTGGGCGTAGAGCTGCTTGGAGTACGTGAACAGGTCGTGAACACCGCCCTCCTTCTGTGCACTGACAGTGCGGCGTTCGAAGCGCAGATCGCCCTTGTACAGTGCAGTGTGTAGCTGCGGGATCGAGCCCACTCCCAGGTCCTGGAAACCGTGACGGATACTCTGCTGGATGTATGGCAAGTACTTGTGCACACTGCCCTGGTCCACTACTGCACCGGACACACCGACAGCAACGTGGCTGGCAGCGGCAGCAGCGTGAGCAGCGTTTCCGTGGCGGTAGTACTCATGACTGCCGCTGCCATAGTAGTGCTTCAGACGCATGCCGTCCTGGAAAAAGTAGTCGCCTGGGGCCTCCGCTGTGCCTGCAAGACTCGATCCCATCATAACAACCGAAGCACAAAGAGAGAGCGCCTTGATAGCAGCTCCAGGGCTACCGATGCCACCGTCAGCGATGACGGGGACACCGTAGTCCTTGGCTAGAAGAGCGGTATTGTAGATTGCCGACCATTGGGCACGACCTACGGCCTTCACGACCTGCGAGGTGGACACAGAACCCACACCCATCCCAACACGGACACCATCCACACCGGCGTCAAGCAGGTTCTTCAACTGCTTCGCGGTAACAACATTGCCACCAACAACTTCTGCAGACGGGTGTGTCTGCTTAATGTACTGGTAGATCGCATCGCACTGTTAGCTGGATACACAGGGGCTTTCGAATAATAGTGTCTTACCTTGACGAGGTCGATTTGGGCGGCGCTGTCACCCTGGCGGGCATCCAGAGCAATGACGTCGGTACCAGCAGCCACAAGCGCATCGATGCGCGACTTGGCCTGCTCGTTCACCGACACAGCAGCACCGACAAGCAGTTTATGGGTCTCAGGGTCACGCACAGCGTTCGGATAGTCGCGGTGCTTGAGTAAGTCCAAGCGGGTCATGAGAGACACGAGGTTACCCGACGCATCCACAATGGGAAGAGTGCCCTTTTTCGCCTCCTTCAGCACCATGTTGGCCTCCTCAAGCGAGATCGGATACGTGCCAACAATCAACTGCTTGAGAGGCACCATGATGGTCGACAATGCCACCGAGCGGTCTTCAATAAAGTCCACATCGCGGCTCGTGACCAGACCCACAAGTTTTCCAGTAGGTTGTCCGTCCTCCGTAATAGGGACACCAGAAACCTTCAGCTGATCCAGGTCGAGAACAGTATTTGTCGGTCCCAGCACCTTTGGCTCGGGGATGAAGCCGTTCTCGTAGACCTTTACCGCGCGCACCATTTCGGATTGCTGCTCAATCGAGTTGTTACAGTGTAGGAATCCCAGTCCACCCTGTAGTGCTATAGCGATGGCCATGTTGGCCTCCGTCACGGTGTCCATGGGAGAGCTCACGATGGGAGCCGATAGCTTTACCTTCTTGGTCAACTTCGTGGCCACCTCCACGTCCTGAACGCCAAAGTTAACTAGCAGAGGATAGGAGTTAGATATACTTTAGTAGCGCGGTATGATCGATACCAATGGCGACGTACTGTGGCCAGGCTACGGTTGCAGGGGGCGACGCGTTGACGTGCATCAGATACAATAAAAATGTTAGAATAATCTACGTCAAAGATGGTAGAAGATTCACAGTTGCGCGAATACCAGGGAAATAACGTCATCAAAGGTGAGGCCATTGCTGTCCTTGTTGTGGAAGAGCTGCTCGGCGCTCACGCCGTCGTAGAGACTCTCGTCCATGCTGCCGTAGTGGAGTAGAGGCGCAGGACGCACGCCGGTTGATTGTGATTGGACGTAGCTCTAACCAATCAAGCGATGTTACCAATGTTGAAGTGATACTTTTTATATTTCAATGCACGAATATTGCTTTAAATTGTTGTTACTTTAATTAAAGCCGACAGAGCTGCATGAACAAGTCCTGGGCACGCTGGTCGTCCCAATCAGCGGAGTTATTGCTTGTTATGTCGTTTTTGCTGACAGGGAGATAGTTCTTTTGCATCAAGGGGGCATACCCGGGAGTTTTTGGAGGCTTGGACGGTATTTGCTGCATCTTATGTCGCTTGTCCGTTCGTTCTGGTACGTGTACTTTGTTTTGCGGTGGATGGGCCTCAGGTAGCATTTGTCTGAGCAATAGTTGTAGCTGTTCTTCAGGCGAATGAGATTTTGCTGGTAAAATGGTATCACGGTTGTTCGAAAAAGGTTGTGTTTGGACTGATCTTGCTAGAGGCAAATGAGGACTGGAGCTGTTGCTGGGTGGCTGACTCTGCGAACACGGAACCGTCTCAATTCCAAACAAGTCGTTGTATGGCGGGGGAGGTGAGTCGGTGCGCGGAAGGACGAGGCGGTTTGCGCTTTGGTTGGGGTGAGCAGGCTCAAAATTTTGCGCAATGTACTGCAGCGATCGTGAAGGTGCACTCTTACTGACATAGGGCAGTGCGTGTTTGTTAGTGAATGACTTGGACATGCGCTTCAGACTAGTGTTCATATTTGGGCCATCAGAAATGTACAAACAATAAATTAGAAGGAAAACTTCACTTACACCTTCCTCTTGGGCGATTTTGATGCGTGGCGAAGCTGCGATTTCTGTTTTCTAGTGTTCAACCCGCTGTTAGCTTCGTGGTAATCTGAGAGCGCGAAAAAGGCAACTTACAAGGTTCGCAGCTCTTGGTGAGCTACGTTCTGGCGAACACTAGGAGTCATTCTATGTACTGCTTCAAGGGAGTCTGCAGATAAATACATGGGTTCGTCGCAAGTCTGAAATTGCTGCCGGATTGACTGTTCTGAGAACGCGTTAACAAAAGGACCCAGCTCGTTGTTGGAATGATCCATAAAATCTATAGCAAGGATCAAAGAGGGTTGAGTTACTGAACTAGTCATAAAATGTAGCCGAACCAATCGTACATCCTGGTGTTCGAGCGCGCAACATCCTATTTTCAAGTTTCAGAAGCCGGATTTGCTCTTTCAGATCCTTGATGAGTTTTTCCTATCATAGAAACCATATTTTTTAGGAAGGAGCAGGTGCGTCTGTGTAACGTGAATGCCACTTACATGAGGAGTGAGTAGAGCTGTCGGCCGGTTCTTGATTTTGGCGACGCCCATTGCAAATTCGAGTGTACGGACCGACTCGACTGCAAATTGTGAAGACGAATTCACACAAGCAATCATGAGGGTCTTGCAGTTACCCCCTAAGCTATCCAGTAGCAGCATTGTGAGTTTGGAGTCTCGAAATGGTACGAATCTGGCCTTTCCCGTCTTGCTACATTTCGGGGTATTTATCGCTTGAATCACTTGGCTGAGGCAGTGAAGACTTCGATTAATATGGCACGACTCGCGAAGTTGTGTCCCCACGGCGCCAGAGTCCGAGACACGCTCACTTCCAGCCAAATCAACGATCGTAATTTTACCATAACGCTTGCCAGTCGATGAAGTGGACTTTAAAGGTGCTGCATCGATGTAAATTGTAACGAGGCAGTGACTTCTGTTTGAACGCTCGTTCAGTAGATGGCTAGACTTAGTGCGTTGAGTGGCGGCAGCTCGTACCACCCTTACAATTTCTCGAGCGGTCATGCATTCTACCACTGTAGCATTCTCCAGAAAGAAGCCATGGGTCTTTGAGGAGCGCACTGCTAATGTCTCCTTACGTGGATCGAATACATCACGCACTTGTTCGTTGTAGATTTCAACGCAAGTCACACGCAGAGTATACTCAATCTCACTTTTCCGAGCAGAAACTGAGTTCATCAGCGCTTGTGCTATGCGAGGCAAAAGACCATCTTGCTCCTGTAGAGCCGTTTTGCGCAAAGTCGCATCGTCCTCATTCCCAAAAATGGTGAAGGATTTACCAGCACCCGTTTGCCCGTAGGCAAAGATGGTCACAGGGAAGCCGTCCAGCGCAGAGTCGACGAGTTCTTTCGCATGTATCTGGTCGAAAACGTCCTCTTGGGACGCTGTCGATGGAAGGAACGTCTCGCAACGAAATGCGGCAGCGCGTGTATGAGCTGGATCAGTGTATACAAAGAGCTCGCCGGGGTTTTCAGGGCTAGCCGCAACGCACTCTTGGTCATTCCCACGCTTCTTCCTGGTGCTGCTTCTTGGCGTGCTGCCATTGCGCCCGGTAATACAAACGTAGGGCCGAGCACGCACCACCACACGGATCTTCTCCTCCTTTTCCATGTCGTTAGCAAGGGCTCCACTACAAGTCAAGATATCGAATATTTGTGCGCCAGGAGGAGGCATATATTTTAGGCAGAGCGTAGACTATTCCTGTGCCATGGCACGAGCTAGCAACCAGACTGGTTACGTAGCCTAGCACTCGTCAACTTGAGGCTGTGGAGATGTGATCGGCAACTGCATCTCACGCCTCTCTTGTTTCTTTTTGCCGGCAACTGCTGCAAATTTTGCTTCTGGCAGAGGACTCTGACCTCATCACGACAAGTTTGCCGCTGAAGTTCAAATCCGCAAACACGCTTCAAATTTTTCTGATAACAACTTCAACTTGGCAAAATGATACGGTTACAAGAAATGACATCAAAAATTTAATTCTGCGGGTAGTGCCCGAGGTGATTTATATGCGTTGCGTACGAGTGCAGTGCAGGTTTTGTATGTTCCCAAGGCGCTATTGGTGCTGCGTTGCGCTCCGCGTGTATTTATCTCGACCGTCCATTTCAACAGACGTATCGGTGGTTCATTGCACAGAGGCGACATCCTCCACGGAATCCTCAAACTCGAGCGGAATGAGCTTGATGTCGCAGCCGTCCCGGTGGGGGCTCAGCTCAATGACGGTGTCCTCGTAAGACTGCAGGTGCGGCACCTTGGCGGCCTCACAACCGGCAAAGTAGCCCATGAGGCAGCGCAGAATAGATTCACTGCAGATCACCAGCACGTCGCGCTTCTTGCGTTCAAACTCCACAATGAGCGAACGCAGACGCGAGATCACATCCACGTAGCTCTCACCTCCCACGCCGGGATAACGATAGCGAAGCTTGTCCTGCAGTCGCGCTGCATAATGTTTTGGATAGAAACGCTCGATTTCATCGTACGTGAGGCCCTCGAAGTCACCGCCGCCGAGCTCGTTGAGCAACGTCGTGGTCACGTAGCGCTTCAAGTCGCAGGTGGGCACGTAGTTTGCCGTTTCTCTCGCACGCTTCATGGGACTCGTCCACACTTCCATGGGGCGTTCGAGCTGCAAATTTTCGACAAAGCGTGCAATGGCACGCGCCACTCGGTGGCCCTCAGGCGCCAGCTCTGTGTCCAGACCTAAGATGCCCTTGCTGCTTGTAATGCTCGGACCCGCGCGCACCAACCAGATCCGGTGCGGACAGAGGTGAATGTTCTGCAGGAGCGACACGATGTGACTCTGTAGGAAGCCCTGACAGTACCGTGCCTGAATCTTCTCACCGGCATTGTAGACCTTCACATAGCAGGATTTACCGCCATCCTCCGTGTCTTCCACAGTCTCATAGACCTTCTGATACTCGTGCACGCGCTGTCTAAAGTCTGCCAGCGCCACCTCGGGATCCTTGTCCTTATAATCGGCGTTCGAGAGCTTACTATAAGCAAATATATAGTCAGCTAGCCATTCCATCTCTGACCACTGCATCTGCAACGTACCGACGGTAGTTGGCTTCGAGTAGCTCTTCGTTGTCGCAAATACTCTCGACGAACATGACGCGGACGTTGCGGTGTGAGCTTACCTTCTCGAGAATATGCTGTCTGCATAATTACAAAAATACACAGCATGAGACTGCTATCCACACCGCTTCATCTCCATCGCGTACGTACCTTCGTAGCTTCGTCGTGTTGGTCGCGTCGAAAACAGCGACGTGTCCCTGGGTCTCAAGCCACTCGAGCAGGTCGTCCAGTGCGTCCATAGCCATTTCCTCGCGCAGACGCGTGGCGTCTGAGTTATCGGCGCTGAAGAACTTGGCGTCCTCGCCAGCTTTGCCCAGTTTGCGACGCAGATTGCCGACATTAAACATGCGCGTGGGGAAGCCCAGCCACTCGATGTAGCGCAGTGTCTTGTGCACCACAAAGCTCTTGCCACGTGCAGGTAGACCTACCATTACGAGCACGAGCTTCTTCTGTGAAGAGAAGAGGCCGTCAGTGCTGCCGGTCCCGTCGGCGCTCTCTTCGCTGCTGTCGCTGTCCACGGATACGACGTCACTCTGTGGCGACTTCTTCCACATCCACTGGGACTTGCGGTCGTCACCAAGGCTGTTGAGACGCTTAAGCCGCTGATTGGCAAAGCGGCGATGCATGGTCTTGTACACCAGTAGGCGCTTGCGGCCGTCATGCATGAAATCTTGCAGCGTCTCGCGATAAATCACCACTTGGAGGGCGAGTGCAAGCGCCAGCGCCACGGACCAGCCAGCGCCTCCCGGACTCGGTAGACTCGGTAGATTGAGCTTCATACGTGGGCGGACTGTTACTGTTATATGATTCGGGACGATTGAGCTGTGTCGCTGCTCGTCGTGTGCAACCTCAGCGCGTCTTTGCCAAATGACCTCGTGTGTACAAAGGTGCCTTCACGTTTTGTGTGTCCGGATGGGACTGTCCGAATGATTTGAACAGAGGTACGAGTTGAAGAGTGAAAAGTGACAAATCTCCGGACAAGATTGAGCGTAATGTGATTTTGCAAAAAAGCTGCTGACGCCGGCGGCTGAATCTTGGCGTTGAAGGCATAATCGCCCGGGTTGTAAGTTGGTCACGCACGTGGCGAGACACTCGGTTCCCCATGCACAAGCAACAGTGTCAGAAGCACTGGCAACCATGCGACGCGGCTGCGAGGAGGATACAGGTGAATTTTGATGATTAAACGCCGCCGGGTTCGCGTGCGAAGTGCCATGATTGACGACGGATTGACCTCCTATTCGTAACCTGCAACTACACTGCAATGGCAGCGCGTCTTCCGCGGATGGCGGGCTCGGATCCGTGTCGTTCATCGAGTGCGCGAGGGCATGGAGTTGCTGGTTGCTGACATTCAGCGCCAATTGAACGGCGAGTGGGCGCTTCTTGGGCCAACAGCGTCAACGCTCCCGTCCTTTTCGCTGGACTGGGGGCGGAGCGGCACACTGAGGCTGCCGCGCATGGAAGACTCGCTCTTCGGTGTATCAGTTGTCTTTCCGCCGCTCGAGCTAGAAGAAGAGCTACATGACGAAGACGACAGCGAGAACGAGGCTTTGGCAAACGAATATGTGCAAGCTGCTAGTCAAGACAGCGGGCTGGCTGCAACGGATGGCCTATCATCACAGGACAAGGTGATGCCGTTTGAATCAAGTCTTGGCAATGCACCAGAGAGTCGTCTACCGACCGACGACACTGATGCACAGACTTCGCTCTGCGAAGCGCAGGCGGTTAACGAGGCAGCGAATAGTTCCGATGCCAGCAGGTGTGACGCGTGCATGTCGGCTGTAGAAATACGCAGCACCACGCTCCAAGCAGAAACATCAGCGAAGCAGCAATCCAAGTGCCAAGCGGAAAGCACGGACGATGTGCCACGCAATGATGGGAACGCCCAACTGGCGAGTGCTCAGGAGATCCTCGCAACGCACTCGCGAGCAGAAATTCTAAGCGAGCTGGAGTGGGCACGCCAAGCACTTCGCGACCGGCGTAAGGTACGTTTGTCCAACAACGCGTCACCAATGGCTTATTAAACGTGTGGTCTCACTGCTTGTTTATCATTGTTTGGCTTGCAGTACTTGCGGTCCAAGAGGCGCGTTGAACGGGGCCCCGACCTTGCCTGTGCATGATTCTCATAAGACCCAAGCTTTGTCAATATAAATCCGTTAAATTTGCACGTCATGACCGACCTAGCTGTCATCTACTTAGACTCCAGATACAGGCTCAAAAGCGCATATCGTGCACACGGTCGTTCTTGGTTAGAGTGAACTTGGCGTTCAGGTATGCGCGTAGGTAGGGCTCGTTCGCCAGCTTCTTCATTAGCAGTGCGTCCACTGTTTTCTGGTCCTTCTTGCGCTGTTCCGCAATGACCGGCGCAGCCTGTGCGACACAAGAACCACCGTCAGAACAACCGGTGGAGGAACTTTTGCGATCCCAAGCGCATTTTGCAAGCCCCATAGCCACATCCTTCGGCTTTCAAACATGTAGGGGCCACATATACACAATGATGGATACACAACTCAATTCATCAGCGTACCGGGGTTTGCTCCGCAAAAAAACGTTCCTCCTTGCTGTTCTTCTTGGCCGGCTTGTCCTTCGTAAAATACTCGTCGTCGATCTCCGGCAGCTGCACGTCCGATAAATCCATTCGAGTCGACGTAGCAATGACAAAAGCCTGGTTTACGCGACGCAGCGGCACACCATTCACCTTATATGGGCCTAGTATTCACCGACGACACACACACATGTCAGCCTTCGTTACCAGACAACAAGTCATCAAAAGCCTTAGTACTCCTCATCCCAGTCAAAACCTCTCACGGAGGAGACCGCTCCAATCAGCACGATGCATAGGCAACGATAAAAGACGGAGTAGAGTACGGCTCTTGTGGTCGTCTCGAATTAAATGACTCACCCGTGATCAGCAGCGTGCCCGATGGCAGTTGCTTAAGGAAAACCACGCGTTTCCCGCGGAAGCGTCCAGAAAGCAGAATAAGCACCGTTCCAGGCGTGATGGACTTGCGTAGCTTAGCCGTCTTGACGCTGTTGCGCTTAGTCTTGGCGGACGGTAGCAGCTTGGGGATGTAGTCGGCCGGGTACCATTTTTTCGTTGAGTGCGTGGTTTGCGCGGGGATCTTCTCAACCTTCGCCTTGCTGTTGGCGCCGCTGTGTGCAAATACACGGCCATTGGTTTTAGCTAAGCTGTTGGCGGATATGGCGTTAATGCCTCGTGCCAGCTCAAAGTTGGCGCGCTTCTTGGGTTCTGTGACGACCATTTCGAGAGAGATTTCAGCTGGGAAAGTATGCAGTTGAACAAAAGAAGAGAAGTTTTGTTAGATGCGTAGTAGTTCGGAGAGCAGGGTGGGGCAGTGCTTCATCGTAGAGGAATACATGCGGCACCGGTACAGGGGTCCGAAGCTTGCTTACCTTGTGCTGGCACTGCGTTGCCAGAATGAACCACAAAACACAACAAAAGTATTTCATCGAATCAAAGTCGTAAAAATGGAAGCAATTTCTACCAATCGCATGTAAGTTGAAGTGTGCCCAGCACAGCTCCAGTGTCGGTGCACATTCATTACACAAATCAGCCATCCAACCACTGTACAACAGGATCAAATGGGGTTTTCTTCCTAGATCTAGTTGCTGTTGTGCTTTTCGTAAAGCGCCTTCTGCTTGGCTTGTTCCTTTGCCAGTTTCTTAGTTTGTCCCTTGCTCAACGGCTCACCCGCAGCATCGTGTGTCGGCAGACCCTGCAAAAGAAAAGTATTTGTACACAGCTAAGTTCACCATAGCCCACATGAAGCAATCACACCAGCAGCACTTACGTTGTCGTCGAACTTGGAGTACTTGTCCTTCATGCCCAGGAACATCTCGCTAGGAGGAATCTTGGCCTTTTCAGCCAGTTCAGCCTTCTTTCGAGCCTCTTCCTCCAATCGCAATCGCTTCTGCTCCTCCTTTCTGATCTTCTCCTGTTTCTTTTTCTCCAGCTCCTCAATCAGCTCGTCCTTGTTCGCCAGTTTCCACACCGCTGCACCAGCAGAGCGGTCCTCCAGACGCACGCCAGCATACGGCAGCTTCTCATCACGGACAACGTCACACAGACGCAGCACAGTGTTGGCCAGAGCCTTCGGGTCGCCGCCTTCCGCAGCTGCAGAGCGCGCAGCCTCACGAATCTCGTCACGGAACTGCGCAAAGATGTCGAGCACCGGCGTAAGGACCGTCTCCTGGTCGGCACCGCCAGTCGCACCCGAGCCAAGCGGGAAACCGATGTCAGTAGCGGAGGTCACAAGCCCAAAGATCGACAGGATGCGCGTAATGTACTCAGCACTGGAACGGATCAGCATCGAAGTCGGCTTCTCGATATCTCCAGCCATGTAGCGGTTTACCTCCTTGGCTAGTTGCTGCAAGTGCAGCAGCGCCAACGGCGTGTTGATGTCGTCGCTTAGCGCACGGAACACCTTCTCCTTACAGTCCAGCAAGGCTCCGTGCAGCGCCTTCTCCACAGGCGTCCACTTCTGAGTCTTCTCCACTCCAAGTTCACGAAGACGCGCCTTGACATTAGCGAAGAACTCGGTGAAGAACCGGTCAACACCGACAGCCTCGTCCATCGAGTTGTCGTTGTAGTCCATGGGCACATTGTACTTGTGCAGCAAAAACAGGAAGCGCAATTGACGCGGCGAGTTGTCCATAAGCGCCTCCTGGATCTTGACAAAGTTCTTCAGACTCTTCGACATCTTAAGACCTTCAATATTCAGATGGCCAGTGTGCACGAAGTAGTTGACCCACTGCGAGAAGTCAAAGTACGCCTCAGACTGCGCGATCTCGTTGTCGTGGTGTGGGAAGCGCAGGTCGATGCCGCCCGAGTGGACGTCAATCTTACCGCCAGCCAGATGTTTCAGCGCATCACTTGCCATGGCTGAGCACTCGATGTGCCATCCAGGACGTCCCTCACCCCAAGGAGAGGGCCAGAACGGTTCGCCACTCTTCGATTTCTTCCACAGCGCAAAGTCGCTGGCGTTGCGCTTGTCCGACTGCCCAGCTGACAATGCGCCTTCACCTTCAGCTAGCAGCTCCGACTGGCCGACGTTCTCGGGCAGCAGTTTGCCGTACGCCTTGCCCTTGGACTGTCCAAACGCCGCTGTGTCGAAGTACACGGAGCCGTTGCTCTCGTAGGCAAAGCCGTTCTTGATGATTCCTTCCACAAACTCAACGACCTCGGGAACGTATTCGCTTACACGGGTGATGACTGTGGGGGTCTTGATATTGAGCGCAGCCATGTCTTCGAGAAAGGATTTCTCCCAGAACTTGGACAGCTCACGTGTGCGACGCATGTTGTCCTCGGCGGACTGCTGGGAGGCCCACTCCATGACGAGCTTAGCCTTCTCGTCTTTGTCCTTAGGCAGTTCCTTGCCCGGGTTGGCCTCAAGCCAGCCGGTCTCGGAGGCTCGCAGGATGATCTTGTCGTCAATATCCGTGATGTTCATGACGAGCTCCACCTCCAGGCCGAAATAGTCCTCCAGAATGCGACGCACGTAGTCAAAGCATGTGTAGGTGCGTCCGTGACCCAAGTGCGTCTGATCGTACACAGTGGGGCCGCACATGTACCAGAGCACGCGCTTGCCCTGCATGGGCACAAAAGCAGTCTTACTGCGCGTCATGCTGTTGTACAAGCGCAGCGGGTAGTGCGTGTTCCAGTACTCGGTGAGGCCATCAATGGGGCGTGGCGGGTACCATGTGGGCTGCTTCACGGCGGGGGCGTCAGGTGTCGTGTCCGTCATCGTCAGTCACTTAGATGCGTAGCGCTGCGGACGATTGATTGGAGTCGGGTACACGTTTCTAGTCTAATTGACGTTCTGGAAGTAAGAGCACTCATTGGATAGAATTTGGAGCGAGTGGATTGGCTGAAATACATGTATTGGAAATTATCTTTTGTGTTACATGTATTAGATATTATCCGGCTAACACCGGCTACCGTGTCAATAAAAGTAAGCTAAACGACAATAGCAATAATTTGGAACGAAGCGCTACCGAGCTTGAGCAAGCCAAACCAAGAGGATGCTCATGTCGAACTTAAATGGCAGAGGCGACGTATCCATAGCAACTGCGCCAAACTTCTCATCGATTACTTAGAAAAAGTATTATACTGTACGACTGCGGACGACAGACTCGCGATTTCGTTCAGAGAACTCCACCGCTTAGCAAGAACATGTCCTTCAAAGCAGGATGATCTCTTCAGATTATTTTTTTTTTTGGCTAAAACTGAAGAAAAGGAAAGAAGCTCATTATTGCTCCATGCCGACGTCACTAAACCAAGGAGCTTCAGTCCTGCAGCTAATGCTGACCAATAACGGCTCTCCAAGCAAAGATTCCTTTTCATAGTAGAATCATGCTTCCCGCATCTTCGTTATTGTGAGCCGAAACGGTGTTGGCGCCGGACAACAGTCTCAAATCTGCTGGTGTTCGACAGCATGGTAGTTTCTAAGACTTCAAGCCTGCTGCTTTTGCTGCTCGCTGTACTGACCGCCAGCGTATCTTCGCTCGTTGCACCTCCTCCTCGCGCCGCCGTTATCGCGCGGCAACAAGAGCCCGAAGACTCCGACGACTTTGAGAAGCGAGAGGTGGAGAACTGCGTGCCGTACGACATTCGCTCATCCATCGTGGGCACACGTGCTGTCGTGGAGTGGGCCACTCGACGCACATACATCCGCAAGGTAAAGCTACAGAAGGCGCATGATCCCAGCCCCGTTGTTTCCAACCCGTGGCGCTCCTGTCGCGATGTGGCCGCTGACGTGGAAGTGCGCTATCGACGACTGGGCGACAATGATACAATGCTCATAAAAGGAGACAAAGAAGCACCTTTCGCCAGCAAGGAGGCGATTACATATACTACAGATGGAGCAACGTTCACGACGCATACGGCGTTCATTAACCTCGCGGAATACGACGCAGGGTACGAGTTTATCGTCGGCTCCGTATTCCACGGGTGGTCAGCGGTGCATCGTCTGGGTGCCAACATTCCTTTCCGAGGAGACGAAGCTGAACGGTGCCGACCGAAGCACGTACACACAGCGTATGGTCGCACACCAGGCAGCCTGGCAGTCCAATGGATGACTAAGGAGTATTGTGGGGACGGATACGCTCAGCTGCAGATGGTAGAAGGCTACCATGCCCACATCGAAGTGGAGGGGCCGAATGCAACCCCCGTCACGGCCTGGGCCAACACAACATTTTTCGAAGATGACGGTGAGAAACAGTCCAAGCGCTGGCTACATGTGGTGCGATTGGAAGGACTGAAAGCGGACACGAGATACACCTACGTTGTGGGTAATGCACACTACGCGTCGTGGTCAATTCCGTATGTGACCAAGACTGCTCCAGCTCCATTGACTGCCGGAGAGAAGCCCAAATCTACGCTGTTCTTGGTAACTGGAGACATAGGTTATCAGAACGCAGCCACTTTGCCGATGATGCAGTCCGAGGTTGCTGAAGGAATCGTTGACGGCGTGGTGTCTGTTGGTGACTACGCCTACGACTTGAACATGATTGACGGGCACGTTGGAGATATATTTATGCAGGAGATCGAGCCGATTGCTGCTAGCGTACCCTTTATGGTGTGTCCAGGCAACCATGAGACTCACAACGTGTTCAGCCACTACTCGCAACGCTTCCGACTCATGCCGAGCAACCAGAACGAAGGAGTGCAGACTGTGCATGTGGGTGGACGCTCAAAGGATGTAGAGCCCAAGGAAGTGCCGAACAACTGGTTCTACTCGTTCGATGTGGGGCTGGTGCACTTTGCAATAATCTCCACGGAAATTTACTTCAAGAAAGCATTTGATGTGGACGGAGACGTGATCGCTCGACAGGAAGCGTGGCTGGAGCAAGATCTTGCCAAGGCCAATGCGAACCGGGAGAAAACACCGTGGCTCGTGGTGATCGGACATCGCCCCATGTATTGTACATCGGACGACACCAACTGCGGCGATAAGGCTGCTATGCTGCGGAATAAGCTCGAGGACAAGTTCTTTACACACGGTGTGGATCTGTATCTGTGTGGCCACCAACACAACTACGAACGAGCGTTCGATGTGTACAAGTCGCAGACCTGGAAGCGTACGCACAATATGCGCGCTACAACGCACATTTTGACCGGGGCGTCAGGCCAGTATCTGACGTCAATCATGCGTAAGGCCTTTGAGAGACCCACCGAGGTCTGGGATGCCTTCCGTAACTCAATCTTTGGCTACTCGCGCATGGAAGTCGTGAATGCTACGCATCTGCACTGGCAGCAAGTAGAAGCCGACCCTGAGAACCCAGCAGCTCGTGGGCTCTACGGGCAGGTGATTGACGATGTGTGGCTTGTTCAAGAACAACATGGCAGCTTCGCACCTGTCGGGAAAGCCTCATAGAAACTATAGATGTAGCATAGAACTCATAGATGTAGATAGAATAACTATAATTTAACTGTAAGAGGACGAGTTGACCGTGGCAACACATTGGCATCGACCAAGTTCATGTAACGGTACCGTACTGTAGGTAGTCGATGGTTTTTCTCCACTACAGATACCGGTATTATACCTGGTACCGGTACGTCAATGGTTGAGCTGGTAGGTTTCAGTTTGACATGGACACTTTATGTCTTCATCATGTCATCAGACCGCAAGTGGTGAAAAGGAACTGGTCCACTCAAGTGTTGGTAGCGATCGATATGGAGGCGGCATTGAGTCCCAAAGCCGGTGGCACCTATGAGGCCCTTGTTCAGGTACAAGCATGCATTCTGTACTGAAAACCAAAACTTCTTCTATTGGTCAAAAATGCAGGGGTACTGCTGTCTTCGCTGATCCGTCAAAAGACATGACGAATCCGCTGTAATTACGGGAAAGCCTGGCGTACAGCAACGCGGGGTCCATTCGAACAGTCGGGGAACCCTTGTTTGGAGGTGCCACCGGCGCGAGCGAGTCTTCCAGGTCAACGAAGCTCGTGATGCTTGACTGCAGTAGCTGCGCAAAGGCGACATCCTTCTCCTTCACGCGCTGCACCTTAAGGTGCCACTGCGATAGCAGCACTGCGAACTGGACCGCGCGTCCGAAGAGAGACTTCGACTTATGCACCCACTCTAACGTCGATAATCGTGTATAGACATGTAGCGTCTTTCCTGCCAGCTGGACGTAACAGATCTTCAACAGCAGAAGTAACGCCAAAACTTCCTTCTCAGCAGGATGGTAGTTCATCTCGGCCTCCTTGAGCACCCGACCGAGGAACCGTACGGGGTGTAACTTGCCTTCATGTTTTTGCATTAGTGTAGTGCTCAACGCCCATTCATTCGCAAAGAGCATGACGTGAACTTCTTTCGACCGATCGAAGTGCCTGAGGATGGGTGAATGTGAAACACTCGTCTTCAATTTTTTGAGGGAACGACGTGCCACAGAAAGGCCACCTTCAACGTCAAAGTCTTCATCCTTGAGCTGGTACAGCGCCGCACCGTAGACCGCGAAGTCTTGAATGAAGCGGCTGTAGTAATTAACCGCATGCATGCCCTTCTTGCTCGTTGGAAACGAAAGCTCGGTGATGGCCGCAAACTTCTTGGGGTCAGCTCTGATACCTTCTGGCGAAATTTTATGCGACAGAAAGTCCACCTTGGGTTGGCAAAAGATGCTCTTGGTGAAGCTAATGCTGATCCGACACTGTGGAAATATTGCTAGCAATCCGTCCAGCGTCGCTAGGCAGCTGTCGAAATCCTCGCCACCGAAGCAAATGTCATCCACAAACGACCGTCGACCAAATACAGGTACCAGCGATGATTCGTCTGGCTCCCCGTTCGTAAACATGTCAGCGACGGGGCTGTTGACGAGTTGTAGTACAGGGTCGGACTCTACCGGTGCTTCGCGGTCTGCCGCGAACTTCGTTTGAAACGAATTCTCGGCGCTTGGCCCACGACGTTCCTTGGCCTGTTCTTCAGCTAAACGCATCCTCTCCGAGTATTCAAACCAACCTCCTTTAGGTTGAACGAACCCCCAGAGTGCGTTGTCAATCATACGCTGGTAAATCATCGGCGCGTTCTTTAACCCAAAGGGCATGCGTAACCACTCAAAATGTCCTAGTGCGCAGACGAACGCTGACACTTTACGCGCTCGCAAGGTCATCATGACCGCCCAGAAGCCGCTTGCTGCATCCAGCGAGCAGAACCATAGGTAGCGCTCGAGATCTGTTAACAGGTCGTCGACTAGCGGCATTGCATACTCCATGATCGCGGTGATAGCATTCACCATCTTGTAATCAATGCAGAGCCGGATGTCCAGCCCGTTCTTTTTCATCACAATCACGATCGGCGATGCCCATGGACTGTCTGAAAAGACGATCAGTCCTGCACGCAATAAAGCGCGCAGCAGCTCGTACAGCTTGCCGAGAAATCGCAGCGGCACGCGCCGGGCACGCTGTTTAATTGGGGCGTGCCCCTGTGTGTCGATATCGCATACCGCTCCGTAGGCTGGCGGCGGCAGTGCGTTACCACTAGCAATCAGGATGTGCTCGTGGTTCTTTAGCGTCGCGACTAGACGTTCTCGGCGTTCAGTCGACAGCTCAGGATCAGCAACATTAGGCGCAGTGTAGTCAATTGTCGTGTTGATCTCTTCGGTCAGGTCCGGCAGGAATGCCAGCTCCTTCGCGTAGTCGTCCAAGCCAATGTTGTTAGCTTGGTGTTCGTAGAAATCATTTCTCGTATCCTCCGTTGCTTCATTTCCCTCGGTTGTTAACACTCGAGCAACCGAGATGTATGTTCCGTTCAACGCCGCTACGGATTCTTCCCTTGACTCAACATTGGCATCCGCTTTGATTTCAACAGTCGGTACTTGGTCCATCTCCTTTCCATCCTGGTTTCCCATCTCTGGGCCACCTGCCGAGTCGTCGTTCGCAATATTGAATGCGTGGGCTGCCGACATATTGGGTTGTTGACTTTTGTTCCGCTCCTCGTTCTGCCGCTGTCTTGACATTTCGGAATTCGCACCAATCTTGCAATGAATACTCGGTGCCGTACTCAACACCTTCTGCGCGATGCCTGTATCCTCTGGATCAACCACCGGTGGCTCGTTCGCAGATTTGGTGACACACAAGGCCGGGACAGCTTCGTCAAAACGTGTGACTCCAATATAATCCAGTGCTGTTGCTTGTCGCTTCCGTGGTCACCCCCGGCTGGACACTAACACTCGTTGGCGTATGTACCACGTTCACCGGTCTCAGTAGTTCGTGTGTACGCACTACCGAGGCTTCGTTCGCGTTATTGCTTCCGCCATGGGTTGTCGTGCACGTGTCCAAAGGTTCTGCGGAAGGCTGACCGTCGGCCGAATCCCCGGCTGTCACCCCAGACGCCAGACAGGCTTCCACTCGTTCACGTTCTTCCAGGATCAGTGCCCAGCGCTCTGCACATGTCAGACGATCACTAGAATCCACTAGCGAGTCTTCTAGAGGTCGTGCTAGCACCCCACCGGGTTCTGGGTAGTATGGTCGATCAACTGCTGAAGGCTGAGTTGCAAGCCATTGTTCGTAGATTTCGCATTCACGCTGAAAGAGCTCGCGGTCTCTACAACCTTCGTAGGCCAACACTTGCCAGTCTTGGTACTTCTTGGACTCCAGACGCACATAGCCGTCACCTCGTGGCAATTCCCCATCTGGAATCCACATCGCGATCGAGTCGTGTGCTGGTAGGTACACCGTTCGATCAGACACGTTGGTCAATCGAATGCTCTGAGGCCGTCCACGTCGAAACCTCGTCACTGACGGGATTAGCTTGTTCGTTCGACGAACCCACAGTACGTGTTCTTCCAGCCCGACTTGACGCTTCACTAGTCGATATTCTCGCCACTCGTGCGCTTGAATGTCCAACCGCTCGGGTGGCCCGGCGTTAACATGGGAGCCGTATTCTTCGCTGTCGATCATGTTCTTGGTCTTTATCAGCGGGATTTGGACTTCGTGCGGTAATTGCGCCGCACCGTGAAACAGGTCCAACCGGATCCCAGCTGGGATCATAAAGTCGGTCCCGAGTACCACGTCGATGCCTGCACTATGCGCCATTATCCACATCTCAAACTCGTACACCATCTCCCATCCGAGCGTAATCTTGACGCACGCTCGCCGCGTCGTAGACACCTTGCCTTCGCTAATACCTTGAATGTCAATGCGGCGTCCGTGATCGGGTACATCTCGGAGTCGCAACTTCTTAGCAAAGGCGTCAGTGATCACACTAACGTTCGCTCCTGTGTCGAGGAGAATCTTCGTTCGCTGGTCGTTCACAGCGCCTTGCACCAGAGCTCTCATTCTGATCCGTCGGTCGAATTTCTTGGCCGACCACCACCCCTGTCTCTCGCCAGGGTTCAACTTCATCATCTTGGAGTGACCCTTGGGCTCGTCTCGCGCTGCACTCAAAACCAAGCCGAGCGAACCCTCGCTGGTGCCCTCATCAGCATCAGCACACTCCACTATTTCTCCAACACCTCCACCGAGGATTCTACTCCTCTCCTTTTCATTTTCCGTCGCGCTCACACTTGTTACGTATTTATCAGGCACATTCACTCTGCCCCATTAAAGCAAAGATACACTCTGCTTCCATGAAG
>NW_003303755.1:2710553-2714432 GCF_000142945.1 Phytophthora infestans T30-4
GTGATTCGATCCGGTTAGCTTCCGAAGTGACGTGCGCGGGCGTCTCGGGTTGTTCGTTCGTGCGTTCCGGAATTTCGTTTCCAAGCACCGGGCTGCCATATGGGAAGGCACTCACCGATTCCCTATCTCTCGCAATCAACTGCGGGGTCCGACCTGGTTGTTCAACTTCAACAAGCAGCGTGGTAACAGACGTAGCCATGCCGGTCGAGCTTGGAAGAAAGCTTTCGTGATTCCCGTGTTGGCGATCCAGGATGGTTGGTGTGACGTGGATGTTTTATTGGATCCATCCTTCTTGCACCTTCCCCGACGCGGGGATAAGGTAACATGGTTTCCGGGATCTGTATCCCGTCAAGCCAAATTGGAGGATCCCAACCTCCACCGCCCAGAACCCACGAACCTGCTGGAGGCGTTGCAAGAGCTTGACGAATCCGAACCTTGGCGCATCCAATTTCGGGGGGACCCCAGCCAACATCCAGGACCCCGGATCCAGCGTCTGGCGGGCAAGTTCTTTAATGTTCAGCCCAAGACCACCTGATCCCTACCGCTCTTTCACGCTGCGCCCCCAGTTCCAGTCTTCGTGGATCCGCTTCGTAGTAGTAATTAGCGGCTAGAAGCTGGGTTGAATTAGCAATTTTGCATAAGCTATCCTAATCCATTCTTCGTTACTTTGCAAATATGTCTTCTCTTAACATTCTCTTGTTGATTGAGGAGCTATGTCAGAGCCTTCCGACGTACACCTGGATCTGGGCTGCATCCACCCTTTCATCGTACACCTGGATCCGGGCTGGATCCACCCTTTCAGCGTACACCTGGATCCGTACCAATTTCTGGATCCACCTTTTCAGCGTACACCTGGATCCGTATCAATTTCTGGATCCGGGTTGGATCCGCGCTTGGATTTGAGCCGGATCTACCTCTTACGGCCGAGTCTCAATTAGACCAGTATGGTCTGAGCCCTTGACAAACTCGCGTTTGGCTCGGGACTCTTTGCACGTGAAAACGTCACTCTTCATGCATAACACATTCACCTTTTCCTCCTACCCCACACCCTTCCTGTAGATTCTCCTTCTCGTTTTCTCTAATATGACCAGCTCACATCAGGGATCCTCCTCCTCCTGGCCCGCACTCTTCCTGTGGATCTTTCTTCATTTTCCAATCGATATGACGGATTCACACCCATGGACCCTCTCCCTACTCATCTTCATGAGACTGCATCACGCCAAATCGGTTCCGATTCGTACGCTCCCGCAAGAAATTATAGCGTAATGCTCCACAGTTCCGATCTGCCTCGTCTACCCAACTGGGTTCGTCATATCCACGCCAATACACCAGAAATTCGCGGTAAATTCGTCTATATCCGGTTCGCTCCCTGACCTCATGTCGGTGATCCTCTCGACTTCGAACTCATCAGCTTCGAGATCCACATTCCAACTATCCTCCGGTAGGAGGACTTCGTCGAAATCCACCTGGTCGGATTCATCCACCGAAAGACGGGTTTGCGGCCGGTCTGGATATCCTGTCCAGCTTCAGCTTGGATACATGTACCACGGGGAACAAGCGATATTCGGTACCTGCCGTTTCCAACTTCACGGCGTGTTCCCCTATCTTCTTACTTACTCGGAGCGGTCCATGCCATAGATGGGCTAATTTGCGGGCGTATCCTTTCTTCACCCGATCTAAATAAAGCCACACCTGCGATCCCACTTGGATTTGATGTGGACGGACGTCTTCGTTGTGTCGATCCGCTCGATCCTGTAGCGCACTTCGCAACCGTTCGTTCACTTAGGATCTGGCTTGCCGGTAGTATTTCTGGACTTGGTATCGCCATCGGCTTGGATCTCGGTTCCTCTTCTTGGTGCTACACACCGATATGGCCGCTTCTAGGGTGGATTTAGGATCCCACCCATGCACCAAGTAAAATGGGGTGTCACCCCGGATCCTGTCTTGGGCGGTGCTCATCGCGAAGGTGAGTCGTTCTGCGTACTCATCCTAATCCCTCTGATCCAAATCCTGGACATACATCTTGAGTGCCCTCGTGATCGTCTGCACCATGCGCTCGGCCGATCCGTTAGCTTGGGGACGATATACCATGGTTGCCCGCTGTCTCTGCCTCAGGATCCGGTTGAAGGCTCGAAAGAAATCAGACATAAAGCCTGTCTCCCGATCATGTCTAATCATCTCACTAGCCCCAAATCTTCGGAAAACGCACTCCTCGTACGATTCGGCAATGGTTTGCGCAGTTCTAGACGCACTAGCTTTGGCTATCACGTATCCGGTAGTTATATCCACCCCGATCAACAACTCGGTGTTTCTTTTGAATCACTTGGGCAGCGTTGGGATGTGATCCATTGCTATGATTTGGAACGGATAAGTCGCCTGGCCGTTCCCTCGAGACCATCCTTCGATTGGGGGTCTGCACTTGCCTGTCTCACAATCCACGCATTCACCGACGTATCGTTGTACACTCCTGAATAGTCTCCTCCAGTGGAAACATTCTCCGATCCATTGGTAGGTCCGACCGACTCCCTGATGCCCACCTTCTAAGCTAGCGTGATAGTGATGTATGGCATCCTGTTGCAAGGTTTCCGGCATCACCAATTTCATCAATCCGTCTCGATCCCCGCTGACTCGTTTCGTAGGGGGACAATAGAAGAGCAAATCATTCAGATCCACTGCATAATCCGTGGCGATAATACTCTAGGATTTGGTATCCTCCCGACTCAGGTCTCGTACATCCCCCATCAGATACTTTTTTAGTCCCAAGATCCACACTTCTTCGTTCTGTGCTTTATGAGTCCGCTCAATACGGACTCCCTTCACAAATGCTTCATCGAGAATCTGGGTGCTGGATCCAACCCTTCCTCTGGATCTAGTGACAGCCATTAACTGGACTTTCCTTTTTACGGATCCGACCACCACCACTTCGTCTAGTCGGTTTAACGTGACGAGATCCTGACGCTCGGCCTCTCTCTCCACCTCGACACCACATTGATTCCGTAAAGCGGCACTGGCCAAACTATCTGCACTGGCATTCCAATCTCGCTTGACATGTACCAACTCGTGATCCATCCAACCACGCAGGTGGACCATCACCTTCTGCTAACAGCGTTAGGGCCGGGGCCTTGCAGTCAATCTCACCTCGCAGCTGTCTGATCACCAAATTTGAATCTCCACAAACCACCAGCCTTTTCGGATCCTGTCCCTTTAGTAGATCCAAACCCAGCAGGAGTCCGTTATTCTCCGCTTTATTGACGGTGAGGCCCTCCGCGTAAGTGGATCTGGCCCGTACAACTTCCCAGCCGGGTAGTCTCCACAATATTGCGCTCTATGCTCCCCCTCCGCGTCGTACGCGAGCGGATCCATCGAAACGCAGGACAAACAGATCTTCATCCACTTGTACCGTTGGGATCGGGATCGGGATCCGGCGTTTGGGCTCTTTCTTAGGAGCGATCTTAGTCAGTGCTTCGTCCATCTTGGCTCTGGTCGTGATGCGCGCGGCAAAACTCCCAGGATGTCGTCTTCTCCTTTCGAACGTTTTACGATCTCCAGTGTCCAAGGTGAGAGTAAATCTGCTCATTGTCCCAACCGTCCTTGTAGACCGGCCGACTTGAACAGCCAGGCGAGCATGGAGTGTCGAGTCAGGATTCGGATGGACCTTCCCACCAGCAGGTTGTAATTGAGATCCAACACGCGCAGGAGCGCGAGTATCTCCCTTCTCCACCGCTCCGTAATTCAGTTCATTTGGCTTTAGCGTACGGCTGACGAAGGTGTCTGGAATGGCAGATCCTCTCATGTTATTGTTCCAAGGCTGCTGAGACTGCCCAGTCACTAGCATAAACTATCACCGTAGGTGACGTTCGGAATCAAATGGCGGAGGAG